>NC_079193.1:161480356-161587856 GCF_029499605.1 Hyla sarda | reverse complement strand
AGGTGATTGGTGCTGGGTGATGGGGGATGGGTGATGGGGGATGGGTGCTGGGTGATTGGTGATGGGTGCTGGGTGATGGGTGATTGGTGCTAGGTGATTGGGGAAGGGTGCTGGGTGATTGGGGATGGGTGCTGGATGATTGGTGCTAGGTGATTGGTGCTGGGTGATTGGGGATGGATGATGGGGGATTGGTGATGGGTGCTGGGTGATGGGTTCTGTCATATAGAGGTCAGACCGGGGCATATAGGGGGAGATTTATTAAAACCTTTGCAGAGGAAAAGCCCTCTGCAAAACGATCTGATTGGTTGCTATGGGCGACTGCACCGCTCTTTCTCTGCACAGGTTTTGTATAAATCTCCTCTATAATACAGTATATTATAGGGCAGCTGTCACATGTTTTCTGTAAATAAGACTGACAGCACAGCCAAAGTGTATATACACATGGCAGACCTTCATAGAAACTGTTCTTGACTCGATTTTACAAAAACACCAACTTTTATGGGGATAGGAATGTGGAGGAGGCCTGGCGGGAGTCCACTGTGTCCTTGGGCCGCAGTACATCTGCCCATTAAGTCTGGCAGACGTTTTTTAAATTATGAAAAGTGCCCTCTTTTTTTTACTTGAGCCCCTGCCCTTCAAAATGTCTGTGCACGTCCCTAATATATAGTATACTTTATTCTATTGATATAGACAAAGTTTTTTTGACAAATTTTGTTTGACCTTTGTACACATAGTTTTACTAGTTTTACAAAATAACATACCAACTACCTAAGGCCACCACTAAAGAAAGCTTAGCCTACTGCATACTTTGCTGTTATGGAGTTCAGTGTATAACAGCATTCAGTAAGCTCCTAAACTCCCTTTAGTGGAAAATGAATGTAGACATCATGTTATTTTTAACTTTGTGTGGAGGATTTGGAGCTCTGTGTCTCTGTAAACAAATAACCAATCATTATAAAAATATATTGAGAAATTAATTAGCGCATATTTTCTACACCACAAAATGGTATTCAAAGTTCACACTTGAGAAGTCCTGGATGCAAAACAGTCCAGAGCTTTCGAGCGCGGCCAGCTAAATCAGTCAGCACTAAGACCACGTAGACATTACCATCCCAAAAGATGGGAATGTCTGCTGAGCGGATTCTGCCATAACATTGAGCAGGTACAAAGTTCTGACAGAATTTTAAAGGGGTTATCCACCATAAGGTGATTTTAGTACATACCTGGTAGATCTGTGCTTGTCATGGGGCTAAATGCCTATGTTGTGAGATTACCAGAACACTGTGGCTAGCTTTTTGTGAACTTGTATTTCCTGTTAAATTTTTCTTTTTTTGACTACAAATCCCACAATTCTATTTTCCTCCTTCCCACACATCAGCCACCCCACCCATTGAAACATAAATGAGCTTGTCATGATTCGGCTGGCTGGAGGTGGATCCTCTGTGCCAGAGAGGGATTGGCGTGGACCGTGTTGGTGGACCGGTTCTAAGTTGCTACTGGTATTCACCAGAGCCCGCTGCAAAGCGGGATGGTCTTGCAGCGGCGGTAGCAACCAGGTTGTATCCACCAGCATCGGCTCAACCTCTCTGACTGCTGAGATAAGCGCGGTACAAGGGAGTAGACAAGAGCAAGGTCGGACGTAGCAGAAGGTCAGGGCAGGCAGCAAGGATCGTAGTCAGGGGCAACGGCAGGAGGTCTGGAACACAGGCTAGGAACACACAAGGAAATGCTTTCACTGGCACAATGGCAACAAGATCCGGCGAGGGAGTGCAGGGGAAGTGAGGTATAAGTAGGGAGTGCACAGGTGATGACACTGATTAGGCCTGCTGCGCCAATCAGTGGCGCAGTGGCCCTTTAAATTGCAGAGACCCGGCGCGCGCGCGCCCTAAGGAGCGGGGCCGCGCGCGCCGGGACAACACAGACGGGGAACGGGTCAGGTACGGGAGCCGGGATGCGCATCGCGAGCGGGCGCATCCCGCGTCGCAAATTGCATCCCGGCTGGGAGTAATATCGCAACGCACCCGGTCAGCAGGTCTTACCGGGGCGCTGCGAATGAGAGGACGCTGCGAGCGCTCCGGGGAGGAGCGGGGACCCGGAGCGCTCGGCGTAACAGTACCCCCCCCCCCCCTTGGGTCTCCCCCTCTTCTTGGAGCCTGAGAACCTGAGGATAAGACTTTTGTCTAGGATGTTGTCCTCAGGTTCCCAAGATCTCTCCTCTGGGCCACAATTCTCCCAGTCAACCAAGAAGAATCTTTTACCTCTGACTGTCTTGGATGCTAGAATCTCCTTCACAGAGAAGACGTCAGACGAACCGGAAACAGGAGTGGGAGAAACAACTTTGGGAGAGAAGCGGTTAAGGATGAGTGGTTTAAGGAGAGAGACATGGAAGGCATTGGGAATACGGAGAGAAGGAGGAAGAAGGAGTTTGTAAGAGACAGGGTTGATCTGGCACAAGATTTTGAAAGGACCAAGATAGCGTGGTCCCAGTTTATAACTGGGGACACGGAAGCGGACATACTTAGCGGAGAGCCATACCTTGTCTCCGGGAGCAAAAATGGGAGGAGTTCTTCTTTTTTTATCAGCAAATTTTTTCATCCGGGATGAAGCCTGTAAAAGAGAATTTTGGGTTTCTTTCCATATGGTGGAAAGATCTCGAGTCACTTCATCAACAGCGGGCAAACCAGAGGGCATGGGAGTGGGGAGGGGAGGAAGAGGGTGACGGCCGTACACCACGAAAAATGGGGATTTAGCAGAACATTCGGAGACTCTGAAGTTGTATGAGAATTCGGCCCATGGTAGAAGATCTGCCCAGTCATCCTGGCGGGAGGAAACAAAATGTCGTAAATAGTCACCCAGGACCTGATTAATTCTTTCTACTTGCCCATTGGATTGGGGATGATAAGAAGAAGAGAAGTTCAATTTGATCTTGAGCTGCTTACAGAGAGCCCTCCAGAATTTAGACACAAATTGGACGCCTCTATCCGAGACAATATGCGTGGGCAAACCGTGAAGGCGAAAAATGTGTATAAAAAATTGCTTTGCCAACTGAGGCGCTGAAGGAAGGCCAGGAAGAGGGATAAAATGTGCCGTCTTGGAAAATCGATCAACGACCACCCAAACAACTGTGTTGCCACGGGATAAGGGCAAGTCCGTAATAAAGTCCATACCAATCTGTGACCAAGGTTGTTCAGGAACAGGCAGAGGATGAAGGAGACCAGCAGGCTTCTGGCGAGGAGTCTTATCCCGTGCACAGACAGTACAAGCCCGCACGAAATCAACAACATCAGTCTCAAGAGTAGGCCACCAATAAAATCGAGAGATGAGTTGAAAGGATTTTTTGATGCCCGCATGGCCTGCGAGGTGGGAGGAGTGTCCCCACTTGAGAATCCCGAGGCGCTGGCGTGGAGAAACGAAGGTCTTCCCTGGAGGAGTTTGTCTGATGGAAGCTGGAGAAGTGGAGATCAGACAGTCCGGAGGAATGATGTGTTGCGGAGAGGTATCCACTTCAGAGGCATCTGAAGAACGAGAGAGGGCATCGGCCCTAATGTTCTTGTCAGCAGGGCGAAAATGGATTTCAAAGTTAAAACGGGCAAAGAACAACGACCACCTAGCTTGGCGAGGGTTAAGTCGTTGGGCAGACTGGAGATAGGAAAGATTCTTGTGATCAGTGTATATAATAACTGGATATTTGGATCCCTCCAGCAGGTGCCTCCATTCCTCAAGCGCCAATTTTATGGCCAGTAGTTCTCGATCACCAATGGAGTAGTTTTTCTCCACCGGAGAGAAGGTCCTAGAAAAAAACCCACAAGTAACAGCATGCCCGGAAGAATTTTTTTGTAGAAGAACTGCTCCAGCTCCCACTGAGGAGGCGTCTACCTCCAATAAGAAGGGTTTAGATGGGTCAGGTCTGGAGAGTACGGGAGCAGAAGAAAAGGCAGACTTGAGATGTTTAAATGCGTCTTCCGCTTGAGGAGACCAGGACTTAGGATTGGCATTTTTCTTGGTTAGAGCCACGATAGGAGCCACAATAGTGGAAAAGTGTGGAATAAATTGTCTGTAATAATTGGCGAACCCCAAAAAACGTTGGATAGCACGGAGTCCGGAGGGGCGTGGCCAATCTAATACAGCAGATAGTTTATCTGGGTCCATTTGTAGTCCCTGGCAAGAGACTAAGTATCCTAGGAAAGGAAGAGACTGACATTCAAAGAGACATTTTTCCATTTTGGCATAAAGTTGATTGTCCCGAAGTCTCTGAAGAACCATGCGAACATGCTGGCGGTGTTCTTCTAAGTTGGCAGAAAAAATCAGAATATCGTCCAGGTAAACCACAACACAGGTATATAGAAGATCACGAAAAATTTCATTAACAAAGTCTTGGAAGACGGCAGGGGCGTTGCACAGGCCAAAGGGCATGACCAGATACTCAAAGTGTCCATCTCTGGTGTTAAATGCAGTCTTCCATTCGTCCCCCTCCCTGATGCGGATGAGATTATAAGCACCTCTTAAGTCCAGCTTGGTAAAGATGTGGGCACCTCGTAGGCGGTCAAAGAGTTCCGAGATAAGAGGTAAGGGGTAGCGTTTTTTTACCGTGATTTTATTAAGTCCACGGTAATCAATGCAAGGGCGTAGGGAGCCATCTTTTTTGGAGACAAAAAAAAATCCAGCTCCAGCAGGAGAGGAGGACTTGCGGATAAACCCCTTTATTAAATTCTCCTGGATGTACTCCGACATGGCTTGGGTTTCCGGAGCAGACAGAGGATAGATTCTGCCCGGGGTGGAGTAGTACCCGGGAGGAGGTCAATAGGACAGTCATAAGGCCTGTGAGGAGGCAAAGTCTCTGCTTGTTTTTTGCAAAAAACATCAGCATAGTCCAGATGGGCCTTAGGAAGACCAGATACTGGGGGAACAGGGTCACGACTGTGAGTACTGGGAGCATGTTTAAGACAGTCCTTGTGGCAAGAAGTACCCCAGTTCTTGATTTCCCCTGTGGTCCAATCAAGGGTTGGGGAATGGCGTTGAAGCCACGGTAATCCAAGAAGAATTTCTGAAGTGCAGTTAGAGAGGACTAAAAATTAAATTTTTTCGTGATGGGGTCCCATGCACATTAGGAGAGGTTCCGTGCGGTAACGCACGATACAGTCCAAACTTTCATTGTTAACAGAATTGATGTAGAGGGGTCTGGCGAGACTGGTCACCGGGAAGTTGTACCTGTTGATGAGAGAGGCCAAAATAAAATTTCCTGCAGATCCGGAATCCAAGAAGGCCATCGCAGAGAAGGAGAAGGTAGAAGAAGACATCCGCACAGGCACAGTAAGGCGTGGAGAAGCAGAGTTCACATCAAGAGCTGTCTCACCTTTGTGTGGAGTCAGCGTGCGTCTTTCCTGGCGAGGAGGACGGATAGGACAATCCTTCAAGAAATGTTCGGTACCGGCATCCATGCGACGTCGTGTCCTCTCTTGAGGTGTCAAGCGAGACCGGTCAACTTGCATAGCCTCCACAGCGGGAGGCACAGGAACAGATTGCAGAGGACCAGAGGAGAGAGGAGCCGGGGAGAGAAACCGCCTCGTGCGAACAAAGTCCATATCCTGGCGGAGCTCCTGACTAGTGTTGCTCGCGAATATTCGCAATGCGAATTTTATTCGAGAATATCACATATTCGCGAATTCGCGAATATTCGCGAATATAGCGCTATATATTCGTAATTACGAATATTCGTTTTTCTTTTTAATTTTTTTTTTCACAGTACACATCACAGTGATCATCCCTCTCTGCTTCCAGCTTATGTGGTATAAAGAAGGCTCTAATACTACTGTGTGAGACTGGTGTGCGCATTTTCGCATATGCGTAAATTTGCATATGAAAATATGTTAATATTGTATATGCTAATTTTCGCATATGGTAATTTTCGCATACACAAATTTTTGCAAATGCGAAAATAAAATGAGAATATTACGAATATGCGAATATTCGCAAATATATGACGAATATTCGTCCATATATTCGCGAATATTCGCGAATTCGAATATGGCCTATGCCGCTCAACACTACTCCTGACGCCTTTCGGAAAAATGCATGTCAATGCGGGTGGCAAGATGAATAAGTTCGTGCAGGTTAGCAGGAATTTCTCGTGCGGCCAGCACATCTTTAATGTTACTGGATAGGCCTTTTTTAAAGGTCGCGCAGAGGGCCTCGTTATTCCAGGATAATTCGGAGGCAAGAGTACGGAATTGGATGGCGTACTCGCCAACAGAAGAATTACCCTGGACCAGGTTCAGCAGGGCAGTCTCGGCAGAAGAGGCTCGGGCAGGTTCCTCAAAGACACTTCGAATCTCCGTGAAGAAGGAGTGTACAGAGGCAGTGACAGGGTCATTGCGATCCCAGAGCGGTGTGGCCCATGACAGGGCTTTCCCAGACAGAAGGCTGACTACGAAAGCCACCTTAGACCTTTCAGTTGGAAACTGGTCCGACATCATCTCCAAATGCAGGGAACATTGCGAAAGAAAACCACGGCAAAACTTAGAGTCCCCATCAAATTTATCCGGAAAGGATAATCGGAGGCTGGAAGCGGCCACTCGCTGCGGAGGAGGTGCAGGAGCTGGCGGAGGAGATGATTGCTGAAGCTGTGGTAGTAGCTGCTGTAGCATCACGGTCAGTTGAGACAGCTGGTGGCCTTGTTGCGCTATCTGTTGCGACTGCTGGGCGACCACCGTGGTGAGGTCAGCGACAACTGGCAGCGGGACCTCAGCGGGATCCATGGCTGGATCTACTGTCACGATTCGGCTGGCTGGAGGTGGATCCTCTGTGCCAGAGAGGGATTGGCATGGACCGTGTTGGTGGACCGGTTCTAAGTTGCTACTGGTATTCACCAGAGCCCGCCGCAAAGCAGGATGGTCTTGCAGCGGCGGTAGCAACCAGGTCGTATCCACCAGCAACGGCTCAACCTCTCTGACTGCTGAGATAAGCACGGTACAAGGGAGTAGACAAGAGCAAGGTCGGACGTAGCAGAAGGTCAGGGCAGGCAGCAAGGATCGTGGTCAGGGGCAACGGCAGGAGTTCTGGAACACAAGCTAGGAACACACAAGGAAACGCTTTCACTGGCACAATGGCAACAAGATCCGGCGAGGGAGTGCAGGGGAAGTGAGGTATAAGTAGGGAGTGCACAGGCTGATGACACTGATTAGGCCTGCTGCGCCAATCAGTGGCGCAGTGGCCCTTTAAATTGCAGAGACCCGGCGCGCGCACGCCCTAAGGAGCGGGGCCGCTCGCGCCGGGACAACACAGACGGGGAACGGGTCAGGTACGGGAGCCGGGATGCGCATCGCGAGCGGGCGCATCCCGCGTCGCGAATTGCATCCCGGCTGGGAGTAATATCGCAGCGCACCCGGTCAGCAGGTCTGACCGGGGCGCTGCGAATGAGAGGACGCTGCGAGTGCTCCGGGAAGGAGCGGGGACCCGGAGCGCTCGGCGTAACAGAGCGGAAGACCTGTAGTTTTCAATCATGGTGCCTACAGCTGTTGCATTAGTTGCAGATTGATCCCTCCACTCATTGAAGCAGACAGGCTTCCTGTCATCAGGTGACTAGTGAGTCAGGTCTCGGCCGCATTGCAAACTGGGAAAAATCCGAGACAACAGTCATTTTGTATGCTGGTAAAAATAAATAGTGAGGTGAAAATCACAGAAGAATTGTGAGAAAACCGTCACACACAGGTACAGACACTATATTATGAACTACACTAACTTTATAGCCCCTGTAGCATAGTCAAATAAAAAAAAATCCTGGAATACCCCTTTGAGCTTCATGCAGTGGAATTTGAAAACGAGTTGAATTCCAGTCGGAACTTACGTAGTGAGAACACGGCCTAAGGGTCCATTTACACAGCAAATTTTCTAAGCAGACAAATTCCACTCGAAAATTCTGGTACTGCAGCCTCCCATTATTTTCAAAGGACTTCTGCTGCACCATGCACACAGCAGAATATCTGTGGTAAAAAAAATTCTGCCACAGAAATTCAAATTCCGGACTGAAAGAATGAACATATTTAGCAGAATTTACGCAAATATGCATTAACGTGAATAGAGACTGAGCCTGGCAAAAACAGAATGTAAATGGGCCTCTTCTTTAACCCATAGTGGACGCAGCTGTTATGGTTCTGGATGTGGATCCTCTAACCTGTATGGCAGATGACTCTGACCATATAGGGGAGCAGAATCTAAGGCGCCGCTGGTCTTCACCAGAGCCCGCCGCAAGGCAGGATGGGCTTGCTGCGGCAGGCGACACCCAGGTCGCTACCCCTGACACGGCTCAACCACACAGGTAGCTGGGTAAGACGAGGTACCGGAGGACGAGGCTGAAACATAGTTAAACTTAGCAGGAGGTCAAGGCAGGCGGCAAAGGTGCGTAGTCAAATAACTAGTGATAAGCGGCATTGCCCATATTGGAATTCTCAATATTTTGCAAATATATAGACGAATATTCATCCTATATTCGCGAATTTCGCATATTCGTTATATTCGCATATTCGCATATGCAAATATTTGCATATTCGCATATGTGAATATTCGCATATTCGCTTATTAGAGGAAGAAAACAGTGAGGGGGTGGGCAACTTTACTAATGGTTGCTAGGGAGGTTGTTGATAACCTCTGACAAGTGTATTTTCATAATTCCAATTGGCCCACAAGTGAAAAGAAAGAATAAGCGAATATTCACATATGTGAATATGCGCATATGCGAATATTCACATATGCAAATATGTGCATAAGCGGAAAAAAGTGAATATTCATAATTTCGAATATATAGCTAATATATTCGCAACATTCATGAAGTCGCAAATTTGCAATATTCTCGATAAAAATTCAAATGCGAATATTCGCACCCAACACTTCAAATAACGTAGCAGGATGGTCTGGATACACGGGTAAGGCAAACAGGCAATAAGGAACACTTAATCTCAGGCTAGGGGCACTGAAGATCTGGCAGGGAAGTGGGGGAAGAGCTGGCTTAAATAAGGTATGGGAAGGACCACACACCAATTAGTGGTGCGATGGTCCTTTAAATCTAGAGAAGGTGCTGCGCGCACCCTAGGAGGTGGGGGCGTGCGCGCAGAGAGCCGATGTGCAGCAGGTAATGAACAGGCTGTGATTCGCATGCGGGTGCATCCCGTGATATGAATCGCGGTCCTGCCAGGAGAACGAGACGGCGAGCGCACACGGTTGGCGTGCGGGACCAGAGCGCTTGCCGTGGCACAACCCCCACCCTTTAGGTCTCTCCCTCTAAAATGTTGTCCTACGACTCTCAAGTCCTTTCCTCTGGGCCAAATCCTTTCCAATCCACAAAGAAAATACGTTTACCTCTGATAAACTTGTAATCCAGAATTTCTTTGACAATATAAACAGAGGTACCAGAGATGGGAATAGGAGAGATGTCTTTTTTAGAGAAGCGGTTATGGATTAAAGGTTTCAAGAGGGATACATGAAAAGAATTCGGAGAGGAAGGCAGATGGAGAGAATAAGCCACAGGATTTAAATGTTTCTTGATCTTAAAAGGACCCAAATAGCGAGGACCCAGCTTATAACAGGGTACCTTAAAGCGAATATATTTGGAAGATAACCATACTCTGTCCCCAGGAGAGAACGCAGGAGGAGGACTTCTTTACTTGTCCGCCTGCGACTTCATACAGGTAGGAGCATAAAGAAGGGAATGATGAATCTTCTGCCAGATGGAGGCGAAATTCTGTACTTGTTCATTAGGCATGGGAACTCCGGAGGAAGAAGACAAGGGAAGAGGAGGATGAGGATGAAGTCCATAGATCACAAAAAAGGGTGGGGTCCCAGTGGATTCAGAATCCTTATGGTTGTAAGAAAACTCTGCCCAGGGTAGTAAATCGACCCAGTTATCTTGGCGAGCGGAAACAAAATGGCAAATATAGTCTCCCAAGACCTGGTTCACCCTTTCAACTTGTCCAATGGATTGTGGGTGGTAACCTTAGAAAAAATCCAATTTAACTTGGAGACGTGAGCAAAGAGCCCTCCAGAACTTAGAGACGAACTGGACACCTCGGTCAGAGACAATTTGAGAAGGCAATCCATGAAGGCAGAAAATATGGCAAAGGAATAATTTGGCAAGCTGCGGTGCAGATGGTGATCCCGGTAGAGGCCATTCCACTACAACCCAAATTACCGTATTGCCGCCAGAAGAAGGAAGGTCAGTAATAAAGTCCATAGCAATATCGGTCCAGGGCTGCTCTGGAACTGGCAAAGGATGTAGAAGACCAGCAGGCTTGGAACGGGGGATCTTGTCCCGGGCACAGACCGAACAAGAACGGACAAAATCAACGAAATCCTGTTTTAAAGTAGGCCACCAGTACTGTCGGGGGATGAGCTGCAAGGATTTACGTATTCCAGCATGACCGGCCAGAAGAGAGGAATGACCCCATTTCAGGACTCTGAGTCTTAAACGGGGAGGTCCGTAGGTCTTTCCAGGAGACAAATGCTGAAGACTTGCTGGCACTGCAGAGATGAGACGATCAGGAGGAATAATATGTTGAGGATGGGACTCCTGGTCTTGTTCATCTGAAGATCTAGACAGAGTGTCAGCGCTAAGGTTCTTCTCTGCAGGGAAGTGGATAAAGAAATCAAATCTGGAGAAGAACAGAGACCAACGAGCCTGCCGAGAGTTGAGACGATGGGCAGACTGGAGATAGAGCAAGTTTTTGTGGTCAGAATAGATAGTTAGCGGATGTACAGAGCCTTCCAAGAGGTGACACCATTCTTCTAAAGCCAACTTTATGGCCAAGAGCTCGCGATCTCCGATGGTATAATTTCTCCCCGCTGGGGAGAAGGTCTTTGAGAAAAATCTGCAGGTTACAGTTCTTCGCTTAGAAGACTTTTGCGTTAAGGCTGCACCTGCTCCAACTGAAGAAGCATCCACTTCCAAGATAAATGGCTTGCTAGGATGGGGTCTAGATAAAACAGGAGCAGAAGTGAAGGCAGACTTTAACTGCTTGAAAGCCTCTTCAGCCTCTGGAGTCCAGACCTTTGGATTAGCAGTCTTCTTGGTAAGTGAAACGATGGGAGCTACCAAAGTGGAATAGTGAGGAATAAACTGCTGATATTAATTGGTAAAGCCGAGAAAGCGCTGAATAGCTTTCAAGCCAGTAGGACGTGGCCAATCCAAAACTGCAGACAACTTGTTAGGATCCATTTGAAGTCCCTGACTGGTGACAAGGACAAGTTTAGCATAGAGATGATTTTTTTTTATAGTTAGACATGGCCTGAGTTTCAGGAACAGACAAGGGGTAAATTCTGCCCCGAGGTGGTGTTGTGTCGGGCAATAAGTCAATTGGACAATCGTAGGGATGATGTGGTGGTAAAAGTTCAGCTTGCTTTTCACTAAAGACGTCAGCAAAATTCAGAAGGAATGAAGGCAGACCGGGCAGAGAAGTAGTAGGAGACACCAACTTGGAAGGAAGGGTATGAAAACAGTTGTTATAGCAGTAGGTTCCCCAACGAATAACTTCTCCAGTCTTCCAATTAAGATGTGGAGCATGTAGTTGCAAACAAGGAAGGCCAAGTAATAGAGTGGAGGCACAATGGGGAAGTACATAGAAGGACAATTTCTCCGTATGCAGAGCTCCAACTTGCACAGATAAGGGTTCTGAGCGGAATAAGACTGTACAGTCCAGTTTTTCTCCATTGACCGAAGAGATGTATAGAGGCTTCAAAAGGCGGGATACTGGCAGACGATACCTATGTACTAAAGAAGCATCGATAAAATTTCCCGTGGAACCAGAGTCCAGGAAGGCAGGAACGGAAATAGTCTCTTTGGAGGGAAGAGAAAGCTGGACCGCAAATTCAAGCGTCGAGAGGTGGTATTCACATATAGGAGGCCTCTCCCACATACCCTAGGTGCTAGCGTTTCCCTGTGACTGTGGACGCAGAGGACAATCCTTGAGGAAGTGATCTGCATTGGTGCAGTATAGGCAAAGATTCTCAGTTCGTCTGCGAGTTTTTTCCTGCAGGGTCAGACGAGACCAATCCACCTGCATAGCCTCCACTGCGGGAGACAGCGTAGAAGGTTGCGATGGTTGCGGGAAGACAGGTGCCAGACAAGGAAGGTGCCGAGGTTGTGCAAGGCTCCCTTTCATGGCGAAGTTCCTCACGTCATTCTGAGAAACGGAAATCAATCCGGGATGCCAAGTGTATGAGTTCATTCAGGTTAGATGGCAATTCCCGGGCAGCGAGAACCTCCTTGATTTGACTAGATAGTCCCCTCTTGAAAGTGGTGCATAGGGCTTCATTGTTCCATGATAACTCTGATGCCAGGGTATGAAACAGAATGGCATACTCGTCCACGGAGGAGTTGCCTTGAGAAAGGCTCAGCAAAGCCGTCTCAGTGGAGGAAGCTCCAGCTGGTTCTTCAAAGACACCCCAAAATTTCGTCAGAAAAGCCTGGAGATTAGTTGTCAATGCATCACTGCAATCCCAAAGTGGGGTTGCCCAGGCCAAGGCCCTTCCAGTTAAGAGACTGATGACGAAGGCCACCTTTGCTCGTTCCGTAGGGAACTGTTCCGCCATGAGTTCAATGTGCATGGAGCATTGTGTGACGAAACCACAACTGGACTTGGGATCCCCCTCATATTTCTCAGGAAGAGACAAGCAGAGTTAAGGTCCAGAGATGACTGCAGGAGCAGGAGGCAGCACTGGAGCAAGAGGAGGCTGAGGCTGTTGTTGAGCAGATAGCAACTGCTGCATCATGGCGGACAACTGGCTTAACTGTTGTGTCTTCTGGGCCAACTGCTGCGACTGGAGTGCCACGATAGAAGCGAGATCCAGATTATCAGGCAGAGGAACCCCAGCGGGATCCATGGCCGGATCTTGCTGTTACGGTGCTGCATGTGGATCCTCTAACCTGTGTGGCAGATGACTCAGACTGTATCGGGGAGTGGAATCTAAGGTGCCGCTGGTCTTCACCAGAGCCCGCCGCAAGGCAGGATGGGCTTGCTGCGGCAGGCGACACCCAGGTCGCTATTCCCGACACGGCTCGACCACACAGGTAGCTGGGCAAGACGAGGTACCGGAAGATGAGGTTGAAGCGTAGTCAAACTTAGCAGGAGGTCAAGGCAGGCAGCAAAGGTGCGCAGTCAAATAACGTAGCAGGAAGGTCTGGATACACGGATAAGGCAAACAGGCAAAAAGGAACGCTTGATCTCAGGCTAGGGGCACTGAAGATCCGGCAGGGAAATGGGGGAGGAGCTGGCTTAAATAAGGTATGGGATGGACCAGACACCATATTGTGGTGCGCTGGCCCTTTAAATCTAGAGAAGGTGCAGCGCGTGCCCTAGGAGACACAGAGAGCCGGGCAGCAGCAGGTAATGAACACAAATCGCGAATTACAGGGTCGGGGTGCGGGACCGGAGCGCAAGCTGTGACAGTAGGGCATACAGGTACGCCTTGGGCACCTGTACTTAGCTCACCAGGATGCACCTTTAGGCTCTGAGTCCAGCCGTGGCTATGAAGCGAGCACAGGAGCTGCGTTTGCATCATAGACCGTGGTTCCCTGTTGCTGAATAAAGAGAACATGTCAGTTTTACCATAACGTTAACTACATAATGGGTGGGGTTCTTAACAATTTTCTACCGTAGATAATCATTTTTTGGTTGTGCCATAGATTTTATGGTAAAATAAAAGGGGTCATTGCAAAGAGCAATTGGTGGTGCAAAAAATAAAAATAAAAACACAAGCCTTCATATTGGTCTGTAGTGGAAAAAATAAAAACGTTATGGCTCTTAGAAGGTGAGGAGCGAAAGACGAAAATACAAAAATGTAAATTTCCTGTCTCCTCAAGGAGATGTATCTATACTATTGGCTAATTGTATATCTGAATAGATGGCAAACATGCCTCATGTTTGCTCTGAGATTGATTTTACTATACCATTATAATAAAAAAGATTCCCACTTCTGAGGCCTGTCCTATGAAAATGAGTGGTACTGGTAGCATTACCATGATCTTATCTCTTCCTATCCTTTTCAGAATAATGGCTTGGATTTATAAGTCTTTCTGGACCAAAAACCTGTCTGATTTTTGTCTCGGATAGAAACCATTCTTAACTTATTTTGAGAAACAAAATCTGAGTTGTGATTGGTTGCTGTATGTCTGTCTGACAGATTGATAAATCTGGGCCAATGTCTTTACCATCAAAGAGAAATAAATTCCTATGTGCAGATGTTACCTTTATAAAATTGAGCCTTACTCGAGTTACTTGTTATGATATATCAACTTCTGCTATGAAATAAAAATGGATACAAATAGGATGTTGCAATGACTACAAGTTTTTATTTACCAGCTGTACTTGCACATGGCCAGTAATCTGTTCATATAGTAAAAATAAAATGTTTCATCTGGCGTACATTACAAATTACTTTGCTTCAAGCAATGGTCACCAGCTGGTAATTGGGGATAAATATATTAAACTTTCACACGAACAAACAACCCCCAAAACCCAAGTTTCTTGTGTTTAAAACCGAAATATTTTCTAATAAATAATAATACTAAAAGTAGATTTATGTAGAAAATTTGGATTTGTCTTGCAAAATATTATGGAGTAAAGTGTAATAAAGTGTGCTGATGCAGTAAAACCGTCCAACTCCGGACAGCCCCTTATTTTATCTCAAATTTCTCCATCTAGTGTCTTAACTATCATGCAGTTTATTAAACATAATATTTCATCTTAAATTGCAAAAATGAGGTGATGGTTTTGTAGGTTACAGTAAGTTTACTAACTATACTGTATATGTCTGGCATTTTTCAATTCATTTAGGCCAGACCAGTTTTGAGATGGCACAGAGTGGGTCATGTTGGTTGTTACTTTTAAAGTAGCTTCTTAAACGGGTTATCAACCATAAGGTGATTTTAAAACGTACCTGCCAGACAGTAATAGCCATTCTTGTCTTGGGGCTACATGGCTGTGTTGTGAGAACACCATAACGTTGAGGCTATCTTTTTGTAAACTGGCTATTTCCTGTTGGAGTTAGTTCCCTTAAACTACAAATCCCATGATTCCTTGTTTGTAAGTGTGAGGTTGCTTTTCTCCCTCCCACACAACAGCCACCCCACCCATTGAAACACACCTGTGACCCCTTCAATGCAATAGACCAGTGTTTTCTGACCAGGGTGCCTCCAGCAGTTGCAAAAACAGAATGATCTTTTTCCCACCAAGCTATCGCACCACCGATTGTAGCAAAGACAGTCTCCCTCTAATCACCTGGCTAGTGATGAAATGTCTCAGGCCGCACTGCAACCTGGGAAACCTGAGATGACACTAATTTTGTATGCTGCTAAATATAAACCTTGTGGCAAAAATCACAGAAGAATCTCGAGACCACCATAAAATGTAGGTACAGACATGATATTATGAACTACACTAACTTTACAGCCCCTGTAGCATAGTCAAATAAAAAAAATCTGGCAATATCCTTTTAAATGGAGATGGCTTAGGAGCTGAGCTAACTCCCTACATGGTGGGTTGTGGCTGGTTGCTTAGATGACACATGCTGTAATTCAATAGTTACCTTGGCATCTACGTGTTTATACAGCTCATAGAGGCTACCTCTTTCCTCCGATCCACCCCATGATACAATCTCAAGGTGCTGAACAGTTAAGATGGCAGCTGTGGGGTCTAGTGAAGACCCCTAGGTCTCTTGTTTTCATATGCAGTGGATTAAACAAGCAGTCAAACAATAGCTTGCTCAAGTCCCCTAGGTGGGACTAAAAGTTAAAGGGAAAAGCTTTAAAAAAAAATGTAAAAAATCTACAGGTATAAAAATTCTAAACTTCTCTTTTTTCAATGAATGACAAGAAAAGAAAAACAATAGAAAAATAAAAATTAGCATCACAGAGTTCAGACATTTCTGTACTATTAAAATAAATAATGCTACCTATTATGCACAGTGCCAGAGTTGTTATTTTTCTGGTTACCGTATATACTCGAGTATAAGCTGAGTTTTTCAGTACGATTTTTCGTGCTGAAAACCCCCCCCCTCGGCTTATACTTGAGTAAACTCTCCGCCCTCAGTGGTCTTCAACCTGCTGACCTCCAGATGTTTCAAAACTACAACTCCCAGCAAGCCCGGGAAGCCATCGGTTGTCCGGGCTTGCTGGGAGTTGTAGTTTTGAAACATCTGGAAGTCCGCAGGTTGAAGACCACTGCGTCCTTCGACATCATCCAGCCCCCCCCCCCTCTCACCCCCTTTAGTTCTGTACTCACCTCCGCTCGGCGGGACGTTAGGGTGCGCTGGTCCGGGCCATCTGTGTCCGGTGTGGAGGGATAGTCATTCCGGGCTGTCCATCTTCACCGTGGGGGGGCCTCTTCTCCGCGCTTCGGGCCTGGCCCTGGAATAGTCACGTTGCCTTGACGACGACGCACAGGGACGTTCATGAGTAGCCTTAGTACTATCTCTCCGCAACGGACGGTCCCTGCAGCACAGATGGCCCAGACCAGCGCACCATAACGTGCCGCCGAGCGCAGGTGAGTACAGAACTAAAGGGGGTGAGGGGGGGGGGGCTGGATGATGTCGAAGGCTGCAGTGGTCTTCAACCTGCGGGCCTCCCGATGTTTCAAAACTACAACTCCCATCATGCCCGGACAGCCGATGGCTGCCCGGGCTTCCTGGGAGTTGTAGCTTTGAAACATCTGGAGGTCCGCAGGTTGGAGACCACTGTATCAGACATTGACAAGCGGTGATGATGAAGGGGTGGGGCTGATGACATGTGGTGATGATGAAGGGGGGGTGTGATGATGACAAGGGGATGATGAAGGGGGGGTGTGATGATGAAAAGGGGATAATGAAGGGGGGGTAAGATGATGACAAGGGGATGATGAAGGGGAGGGGATAATAACAAGAGGATGATGAAGGGGGGGTGTGGGATGATAAGGGGATGATGAAGGGGGGTGGGATAATGACAAGGGGATGATGAAGGGGGGTGTGGGATGATAAGGGGATGATGACTGGCTGTGATGATGAAGGGGGGGTGGGATGATGACAGGCAGGGATGATGAAGGGGGAGATGATGACAGGGTGATGATGATGAGGGTGTTAATGACGGCGGTCTGGATGATGACAGGGGGGGATGATGTATTTCCCAACCTAGGCTTATAGTCGAGTCAATAACTTTTCCTGGGTTTTTGGGGTGAAATTAGGGGCCTCGGCTTATATTGGGGTCAGCTTATACTCGAGTATATACGGTATTTAACCTTTTAAAAATCATTAATTAAAGAGCGTTCAAAAGCTCTCACCTAATTCAAAAATAGTACTGATAATAACTATAGTTTACAGTGCAAAAAAATATGTTATAGGGGTCAGTCAATGGGCCTGCCTCAGTAATGCTATGGTAAACCTCATTGCTGGTACCCCGAAAATATCATGTGAATGATGCCTATATGGCATATAGATTATCATTAAAGATAAACATGATATAAACACTATAACATTTTGTTTTTAGGATTCACTTATAAAGAATGAATGACTTGACCAGTTTTTAAATAAAGAAGCAGAATCATTTTTGCTCTGATTCATTCTTGCTTTGCGTACAGTGACTCATAAGTAATTGCTCCTTCCACCTCCATACTCCTCAAACAGGTTTTTTTTTCTGTCCAGCCACTACATTGATGCCTCTACCCTCTCCCAGGCTCCGCACTGATTGCACATTCAGTTTAGAAAAATCTGTATAAACCTATCACTCTTACCTGCAAAGCATTCTACAGTGCTGCATCTCCCTATATCTCTAATCTTGGTCTATCACCCTATTTAGTGCATTATGTTCTCTCTATAACACAAATCTGCCAACATCTCCAAGAGTTTTCTCATGCTATACCAGATAATTAAATGAATTCCAAACATCCATGGTTTTAAAATGTACTTAAAGTGTTACCATTGTTTCAAAAGAATTTTGAAAACCTGTATGATTTTGGTATATTAAAGGAATACTGTAGTGGAATATAACTTATCCCCTATCCAAAGGGCCGTGGCAATCCACAGGAAGTGGGTGTTCCGTTCCCGGCACAACGCGGCGGCCAACATGCCCACCTTCATGTATCCCATGAAGATAAATGGAGGGGCTTGTCTGCCAGTGCTTCCTGCGGACTGCTGCAGCCCTGTGCAGGGGATTGCGGGTGTCCCAGCAGTCTGACCCCTGTGATCTATAACTTATCCCTAATCCTTCGCATAGGGGAAAAGTTATATTCCCCTACAGTACTCCTTTAACTCTTCAAAATGATGACAATGTGACTTTAGTGCTCTCACTGCTGTTAATGAGCCCCTGGGAATCCCCACTCCCTTATTCACAGTTATTTCTCATTCTCTACATATCAGAGGGCACAACCAGAACTGGGAGATTTTCCAGCAGTACTTACACCATTAGTTCCTTCCTTAGTTGGCCAATCACAACAAAGCACACTCCTGTCTGCTATGCCATGACATAGTGCTAAAGAAAATGCGGTGGGCTGAATAGGCTGGCATTGTGCTGGGCTGATGTTGTAGAGAGAACATTATTATAGATTGCATGTGGAGGGAGAAAGCATTACTTGTGCACTGGTTTTGCAAGGTGATGTGTGGGCAGAAAGGAAAGTAACAGTAGTAGCACAGAAAATAAGGGGTTATACTAAGCATTAAACTAGGCTGCAGATGAGGAAAATTATGAAAAGCTAAAAGGTGGAGAGATGGGGGATCACACTTCAACAATGTTGATGTACAGCTGTAGGTACACTGGTATTTAGACTAGCTTTATGGGTGCTAACAGATAAAAAGGAAGCCTTGATTTATCTTTCAGAAATAGTGTAATTTGTCTTCAACAGGCAGACTGGCTTTGGCTGCAGGTAACAGTGCAGGCTGTCTCAGACTCTCTCCCATTTCATCATGCACATAGTACATGCTAAGCCCCATCCCCACTGTCCTTTAGAGATAGAGATTTAGGCAGTGGATGGAAGATTGCAGGAATGGGAGACACCAAGTGGTCAAGACTTTAGAGCTTTTTCTCTTGGTTAAGGAGTCGTTTTGGTAAATAAAGTGATTAACAAATATGTTTCAGCTCACAAGCCAGGTAATTCCAAACAGGCTGAAAAAGACAAAAACAGAGTGCTGAAAGAGAAAACCGCAAATGAGGCCAAAGGGTCCAGACCAGGAGAGATACATAGTACAAAATCAGAACCAGAGGCAAAGCAAACAACAGGCATGGGTCAGACCAGGAGAGTAACAACATGCCAAAATCCGCAAAATCAAAGTAAGAAACCAGGAAAAAAGTATAATATTGTAACATTCACAAAGGCTTTAAAGGGGTTATCCAGTGATTTATTTTTTTATGTTTTCATTCTACCTGCGTTTCAAAAGGAAAAATAGCAAACCTTAAACTACCTTCCACCACTTCCTGAGTGTGTCAATAGAGGTCTTTCGTCCTTCAGCTCCTGTCTCATTCTAGGACCCTCATTACGTGGTGTTTCAGCCTCCTGATTGGCCTGCCATCCTGCCCATTGCAGGGACAAGTGACTGTGCCAAATAGCACTTCTTCACCCGGCAACCTGGGAACAGAAGACAGGAGCGGTGCAGGAGTATAGTCAGGTAAGCTACTCTGTAATGTCTGTTTTTTTTTTTATCTGTAATGTCTGTTTTTTTTTTTATATATACCTATGAGCACTGTGGAATATGTTTGTGCTATATATATATATATATATATATATATATATTGAAGATAATTATTAATACCTCTCTGGATTCCTATAGTCATTATTATTTTTCTTTAGACTATATGAGGCAGTGTTCTCTATCATTTTGTGATACATATATGTTGGCACTTAATTTAAGTATTTTTTATGCTATTTACTAGTCAATATTACTAATGTGATAACATTTTTGTGCATGTTGTTATAATGTGGTAATATACATAATGTGCAGGAACTGCCATCCATCTCGGATATATAATTATATACTGGTGTGAGAATGGGTAAATACAAATTGCCATGAAATTAAAAACGACGCATTATTTTCTTTGGTGGTTACAATTTTCTAGCTTATTTGGTTTAAAAAGAATGCAATCTGAGTCCTAAATGCATCAATTTGCATCATTCTCATCGCAATCAAGTTTTTACAAGGCTTAAAAAAGAAATAATAGTGATATTTGTCAGTCTACTCACATGTTAACTTAAAAATGATGGATCTGTTGATGGATCCCCATATTTTATATGAAATTGATTACATAAAGGGGTACTCTACTGTAGAATATTTCTTTAACATTATCCCAAGGTTGCCGACATATATATATATAAAAAAAAAAACTTAGACTTATCTGCCACCGCTTACTCGGTCCCCCCAGTATCCCTGTTCCTATCTTTTCTGGTTGCCGGTGGTAGGTACATCACACTGTGGCTCAGCTAATCATCGGGTGCAGCGGTATCCTACCCCAACTAGCAATAGGTTTAGCAGCAGTGTGACGTATTAAGCCACATCACTGGCCTTCCTGGTGTTGGGGCTTAATACATCACAATGCAGCTAAGCTGCAATGTGATGCGTCGACCACCGGCTACCAGGAGGAAGACTGCACTGGAGGATAAGAGCAGTGATACCGGGGCACAGAGGAAATGGTGTTTTATATGACGGCAGCCTGGGGCTAATGTTAAAAAATGTTCTGAAGTGGAGTACCCCTTTAAATACACAGCAAAATACACTAAAAGAATAATTAATAAAACTGTACCCAAACAATCCAGGCCTGAGCACTCAAGAATTACCTCATCCATTTTCTGAAATCAATCTGTGAGACAGTTGCCTTGCAATTGCCTCAGAAAACCTAGGAAGCAGGACAAGAGAAAATAGCAGGAAGCTTACTGCTTCTAATAACCGCCATCCCTACGCATTATCTATTAGTCAGATTATTTACCAAATGATACAATATAGAATTATGCAAAAAAGAACAGGGTGCACGCCCCTGGATGGAACCTGATGGATGAGATAGTGAAGAGCCCAATCAAAACGCACTCACCTTTGCGAGTTGTGCGAATGGAGGCACAACACTCAATGCGCTTGATCAGGGATCCTGAATCCCAGCGTCCAGGCGCAAATATAGGTAAAAGGAGATCCAAGAAAGGGAGATGAATCGCTCTGCCACAAGAAGTATATATAGGTAAATATATTTCACACAAAGGATCCACGCTTTGCGTGGATCCTTTGTGTGCAATATATTTACCTATATATACTTCTTGTGGCAGCGCGATTCATCTCCCTTTCTTGGATCTCCATTTACCTACAATATAGGATTAGGAAGGCGGAAATAAAAGGAGGAATAGTTTTGTGTATGTTTACGTAGAGTGATCCTTTAATCTATTGAGTACTGCCAGCTCCAGGAAATGTTTGAACCATTTATAACAATCTTAAAAATTACACTTAAATTTTATATAATAGTGAGAAAAATGTTCCCTTTTCCATGGTAAAGCTTGAGTTAAATGAAGCTTTTGTGAGTGTAAATTTGCACATTATTTGCAATCAGAGCAGGCTGCCATTCTCCTGGAAACTGAGGTAACTTAGCTAAACCCCTTCATAAAAATTTTAAATACATTGTGTCTCCTGATCTGAGCACACAAAAGGAATGCTTATGTGCTTAAACATGCATACGCTTTTAGAAAGTGTAAATTGGTCCCACTTGCACACAGAACGCTCAAGGTCAAAAGCAGACGTGCTCGATAATCTTTTCTCCCCAAATATGTTGCTGCATTCAATAAATTTTTTTTATGTACAAGATAGCAACAGTCAGATAGCTAAATGCAATGAAAACATTACATTATGCAATGACGTGCCTGAGTTGGAATGACTTTGCTGTAATAAACCAATTGAGCGTATGAGCAATGTCCAACATTGTTCATCACGAGGTCTTATTTACATTGAGGAATCATTTTGGTTTCTCTCTGTCTGCTAACAATTTCTCTCTCATCTCTTCCCCTGTCTGTGTCTGCCTGCCTTTGTCTGTATTTTTGTAGGGTGGAATTATCCCCAGGGTATTGTGGAAAGAAGTATCATGTTAAAAGCAATAAAGCCAAACTTTCAAGCAGTACAGTAATAAGCTTATTAGAGTACAAGAGCAGGGATCATCTGAAAAGTTAGATACAAATGGTATCATTACTAAGGAATATTATTAAGAAGCAATTTTTGATAATTATTATCAATTATTGTCTTATTATTCTGCAATGTAGAAGTAAACAATCTCAAGTACAAACATCTCGTGGAGCTAGATTATAATTTTCTGTGGCTCTTTAGATTGACTATAATAGTGTTATTTCCATTTCAGATAGATACTTGAATCAAATGTGTTTGCTTGGTAATGAAAAGTGTTTTTTTTACTTGAAACTTTGCTTACAAGTTCATGGCTGACCTATTTTGTACAATTTTTTTTTTGCTTCTGTCATGTACCTCTGTTAGAAACCATATTGTATATATGATACAATTTCTATTTTTTATGAAATGATGTTCACACACAATTTGGGGCAAAGGTACGCCTCTGAATAACTTGGCCATCTATACTATATACCAGACTATACTGTAATCCAGCACAGGATATAGAGGCCTCTAAATAATTTCCCACTGTGGTTCCCGCACACACTGAAAACTCTAGTGCTGTATATGCTGCGACTGAGAATAGATACTGTTACTTGTAGTGCAAAAACTGTAGATGCACTGGGGCTCTGTGACTTGCAATGGGGGCACTGTGGTTGAATCTAGTGGTGGCTGTCACTGATATACTGTAACAGTACCTTACACTGGTGGTACTGTGATGAGCACTTATATGAGGGCAAAGTGGCAATAGCATATCTTGTGCAATAAAGATAAATTGTATTTTGACAAGAACAGCATGTCATTATTTATTAACAATATTATCATTAGTATTTTAATTATTATTATCTATTTATGTTAAAGTGCTGTAACTATATGAGGAGCAGACAAGAGAATAGTAGATATTAGTGTTGAGCGACATAGGCCATATTCGAATTCGCGAATATTCGCGAATATATGGACGAATATTCGTCATATATTCGCGAATATTCGCATATTCGTTATATCCTTGTTTTATTTTCGCTTATGCGAAAATTTACGTATGCGAAAATTAACATATGTGAATATTAGCATATACAAAATTAGCATACGCGAAGATTCGCATATGCGAAAATTAGCATATGCTACTTTTCGCATATGCGAATTTTTGCACGCCAGTCTCACACAGTAGTATTACAGCCTTCTTTACACCACACAAGCTGGAAGCAGAGAGGGGTGATCACTGTGATGTGCACTGTGAAAAAAAACAAACGAATATTCGTAATTACGAATATATAGCGCAATATTCGCGAAATTTGCGAATTCGCGAATATGCGATATTCGCGAATAATATTCGAATTGCGAATATTCGTGAGCAACACTAGTAGATATGAGGTTCTGTGAGTGTTGGAGATTATGTAAGGGCATGTATTGTGCTTTCCTTATAATATATTGTTGTAATAGGTTTCTGCATTTTGCTGTGAAAGCCGCTCCAGCTCCTCCTGTTCAGCTGCTGCCTCTCCCTTTGCTGTGACGACATCAGGGCCAATCAGCAGTGGTCAACTCAGTCTACTTCCAGGCAGTTCATGAGAATGGGCCTGTGCATGCTCCTAATGAGGTGGCGGATGGTCTCCTGAGGGATGTTCTCCCAGACCTGGACTAAAGTATTAACCAACTCCTGGACAGTCTGTGGTGTTGGTGGATGGAGCGAGACATAATGTCCCAGATGTGCCCAATCGGATTAAGGTCTGGGGAACGGGCGGGCCAGTCCATAGCATCAATGCCTTCCTCTTGCAGGAACTGCTGACACACTCCAGCCACATGAGGCCTAGCATTATCTTGCAGTAGGAGGAACCTAGGGCCAACTGCACCAGCATATGATCTCATGATGGGTCTGAGGTGCTGCACTGCCTGAGCCACTTGTGTGGGTTGTAGACTCCGTCTCATGCTACCATTTGAGTGAAAGCACCGCTAGCATTCAAAACGACCAAAACATCAACCAGGATGCATAGGAACTGAGAAGTGGTCTGTGGTCACCACCTGCAGAACCAATCCTTTATCGCTAATTGCCTACAATTTCCACCTGTTGTCTGTTCCATTTGCACAACAGCATGTGAAATTGATTGTCAATCAGTGTTGCTTCCTGAGTGGACAGTGTGATTTCACAGAAGTGTGATTGACTTGGAGTTACAGTGTGTTGCTTACGTGTTCCCTTTATTTTTTTGAGCAGTGTATTATCTTGGCTCATTCTCTGACTACTCTTCTGCTTATTGGTGTTACTGACTTGGCTTTTTTTACTCCAATTTTACATTTGTAAATATGTTCTATGGCTGCCTTTTTGTTGTGCTGTATGTGGTTAACTCTTGTGTGCCCTGACCTTTTCCTGACTTTTGTTCTGTGTTAGTTACTTTGACTTTGCTGTGCCCTGCAGCTAAGTAGTGTGAGGACACACTCCGTGGTTGGGGACACCATATTAAAGGGGTACTCCGGCCCTAAGACATCTCATCCCCTATACAAAGGATAGGGGATAAAATGTCTGACCACTGGGGTCCCGCCGCTGGGGACCCCCGCAATCTTGCATTTGCAACCCACCTCTTTGAGCTGCACACCGCGCTGCCAGCTCACAAACTGCCGGGTGCTAACCACGGGGCCAGAGCATCGTGATGTCATGACTCCATCCCCAAGAGACATCACGCCCCGCCCCCGCTATGCAAGTCTATGGGATGGGGCATGACGGCCGTCACGGCCCTCCCATAGACTTGTGTAGGCATGACGGCTATCACGCCCCTCCCATAGACTTGTGTAGGCATAACGGGGGAAGGGCGTGACATCACATGTGGGTGGAGTCATGACATCACGATACTCCGGCCCCGTGGTCAGCACCCGGCAGTTTGTGAGCTGGCAGGGCGGCATGCAGCTCAAAGAGGTGGGTGCCGAATGCAAGATTGCGAGGGTCCCCAGCATCAGACATCTTATCCCCTATCCTTTGGATAGGGGATAAGATGTCTTAGGGCCAGAGTACCCCTTTAACCCCTTAAGGACTCAGCGTTTTTCCGTTTTTGCATTTTCATTTATTCCTTATCACCTTCTAAAAATCATAGCGCTTTCAATTTTGCACATAAAATTCCTTATGATGGCTTATTTTTTGCGCCACCAATTCTACTTTGCAGTGACATTAGTCATTTTACCAAAAAATGCATGGCAAAATGGAAAAAAAATGAATTGTGCGACAAAATTGAAGAAAAAATGTAATTTAAAATTTTTTGGGGGCTTCCGTTTCTACACAGTGCATTTTTCGGTATAAATGACACCTTATCTTTATTTTGTAGGTCCATATGGTTAAAATGATACCCTACTTATATAGGTTTGATATTGTCGTACTTCTGAAAAAAATCATAACTATATGCAGGAAAATTTGCACTTTTAAAATTTTCATCTTCTGACCCCTATAACTTTATTTTTCGGCGTACGGGCCGGTTTTAGGACTCATTTTTTGCGCCATGTTATGAAGTTTTTATTGGTACCATTTTTGTATTGAACGGATTCTTTGATCGCTTTTAATAATTTTTTTTATGATATAAAAAGTGACCAAAAATATGCTATTTTGGACTTTGGAATTTTTTTGCGCGTACGCCATTGACCATGCGGTTTAATTAACAATATATTTTTATAGTTTGGACATTTACGCATGCGGTGATACCACATATGTTTATTTTTATTTGCTCAGTTTTATTTTTTTATGGGAAAAGGGGGGTGATTCAAACTTTTATTTGGGAAGGGGTTAAGTGACCTTTATTAACTTTTTTTTAAACTTTTTTTTTGCACTGTTATAGCTCCCATAGGAGGCTATAACACTGCACACACTGATCTTTTACCCTGATCCCTGCAAAGCCATAGCTTTGCATGGATCAGAGTAATAGGGGGTTTATTGCTCAAGCCTGTAGCTCAGGCTTGGAGCAATCAAACGCCGATCGGACGCGACGGAGCAAGGAAAGGGGACCTCTGCTGGCGTAGCATAGACAATTGCCTTCAGATGACCCCAAAGATAAAAGTCTAAGGGGCTCAGATCAAGAGACCTTGGGGGCCATTCAACTGGCCCACGACGACCTAGCATTCCTAGAGGAACAGTTTCCTGGAAAGTGGATTGGTTGTCGTGGGCCAGTTGAATGGCCCCCAAGTTCTCCAGATCTGACCCCCTTAGACTTTTATCTTTGGGGTCATCTGAAGGCAATTGTCTATGCTGTGAAGATACGAGATGTGCAGCACCTGAAACTATGGATACTGGAAGCCTGTGCTAGAATTTCTCCTGCGGTGTTGCTATCAGTGTGTGAAGAGTGGGAGAAGAGGGTTGCATTGACAATCCAACACAATGGGCAGCACATTGAACACATTTTATAAGTGGTCAGAAACTTGTAAATAACTCATGAAAGAATAAAGTTATGTTATAACCAAGCACATTATTTTTTTTTTGTGAAATTCCAAATAAGTTTGATGTGTCACATGACCCACTCCTATTGAAAAAACAAAAGTTGGATTCAAAATGGCCAACTTCAAAATGGCCGCCATGATTGCCACCCATCTTGAAAAGTTTCCCTCCTCACATATACTTGTGTGCCACAAACAGGAAGTTAATATCACAAACCATTCCCATTTTATTAAGGTGTATCCATATAAATGTCCCACCTTGTATTTTCCTTTCTATATCGCATGTTGTGTCCCATGAAATGTGTGAAAACTCTATGAAAAACAGTCCAGTTAGCATTATAGTAAATGACCGCTAAGCATGATGTAGAAGCTGGAAAATTAAAGGGGGTCAGAGGTAGAGATGAATTTTTGAAAAATTTGATTCAGCTGATTCGCCGAAAATTTCCAAAATAATTTGTTTCGGTCTGAATTTATTCACGGCGAATCGCTATTAAAAACGGCTATTTCTGGCCTACAGAGAGCCTCAATAGGGGTGTAGAACACTTTGCCTTGCTGTAACACACATAGGATGTGTGCAGGGTTAGTGAAATAATACTGTTATTCAGTATGACATGCAGATAAGAGGTGTCACTATTAGAATCACTGTCACAGAACGGCACAATGACAGAGCCTGGATGTGGCATCAGTATGGAGAGACCATATAGGGGCTGAATGACACAGTGTGGAGGTCTCGGCAGCATGAGGAGACCATATAGTGGCTGAATGACACAGCGTGGAGGTGGTGGCAGCATGAGGAGACCATATTCTGGCTGAATGACACAGCCTGGAGTTGGCTGCAGTATGAGGAGGCCATACAGTGGCTGAATGACACAGCCTGAAGTTGGCGGCAGCATGAGGAGACCATATAGTGGCTGAATGACACAGTGTGGAGGTGGCGGCAGCATGAGGAGAATACATGGTGGCAGTATGAGACAGCTTGGAGCTGGCATCAGCATGAGTAGAACATATGGTGCAGAATGAGACAGGCCTGAGGTGGCAGCAGCAGCATCAGGAGTCCTTAATGTGACCCGGTGACAGAGTGGTGCGGTGGGTGATAATACTAGTACCCAGTGACAAAGGTGGGTGAAAAAAGGAGAACTTGGCATCAGATGTGTGGCATCAGGGGGGTGGCAGGATCAGAATAGTAGCTTAGACAGGTAGGCAGAAGAAAAAGGTCTCTTTGTAAAAGTGTTAGTGTGCAAAAGTAAGTATTGAAGATATGCATTACGTAAAACTTAATTTTTAATAATATGCTTAGGATAAAATAAATGTACCCCAAATTTTTTTTAATAAAAAAAAAAGGGAAGGTGTGCAAATAACACCATGTGCCACCTACACCACCAAGTATTGATGCGATGCAAAGACCTCTAAAAGGTGGAAGGGAACAACGTATGGTTCATTATAACCGGTGGGGGTAAAAGCTTGCCCTGTAAGGCCCTACTCTCGCATTATTAATTCCCTTCTTGACAAGTGTTACTCACTCTAAAAAGGGCGACCTCACACAGGAACCTCTCCATATTTCCACCTACAAACACTGCCATTTCCCATTTTGCACCTGTCTAATAAGGTGGAGAGCCAGAATTCATCCCGCTGCCGATTGGTGACAATTCGGCAGTCACTACGCAAGCAAGTGAGCATGCTTCGTGCCATTTGTGCAAGTGACTCGGAGGGACTCCCTGCCTCCCTCTCCACTGCTTACTGCCACAGTGTGTCTGGGTTCTCTGTCTCGCCTTCCTCATAACCCTTTAGCTCCTCTAGCTGCTTCTGCTCCTCCTCTCCTGTCAGTTGATTACAAAAACTGCCCATCTTGTGAAACCTAAACTATGCTCCACTGTGCCCCTCCTCCCTCCTCCTTCAGTTCAGCTTCCACAGGGCTCATGTGGCCATGAGATGTAGGCGCCACGTCTCCAGTGCCCTTACCAGCCATCGTTTCCAACAAGTGTTGTAGAAAATGAAGAGGTGGAATGACATTGTTCATCCCGTAATCCTGGCAGCTGACTAATAAGGTGGCTTCCTCAAAGGCCCTGAGCAAATGGCAGGTGTCACGTATGAGCTGCCACTGGTTGACATTGAAGTTACACAGGGGAGTCACCCTGCACGCTTGGATCATCAAGAAATCGGTGATGGCTTTTCTCTGTTCATATGGTCGGTCCAACATATTGAGGGTGGAATTCTAACTTGTGGAAGCATTGCAAATCAGACTATGTTGTGAGATACCGTTCTGACGCTGCAGCTAAAGGAGGGTGTGCTTTGCGATGTACGAGTGGCTGAAGTGCATGCAAAGTTTCCTTCCCATTCTTAGGATGTCTTGCAGATGGGGGGAACACTTCAGGAACTGCTTGGCAACAAGATTGAACACGTGTGCCATGCAGGGCACATGTCTCAGGCTTCCTAGTCGCAGCTGAGACAAGATGTTCTTCCCGTTGTCGGTTGCCATGGTTCCCATTTCCAGTTTTTGTGGCCATGATTTGATTTCTTGATGAATGACTTTTAGCATTTCCTCCCCTGTGTGACTCAGTTTCCCAAGGCAAACCATGTGAAGAACAGCGTGACACCGCTGTGCCCTGCACACATGGTATGCTGGAGGGACAATGAGAATTGTCCGTGCAGTGGAGGCTGAGGACACGGTGGAGAATGAGGAGGCAGATTCGCACACTGCCACAGGACCAGCGGCCTGAGAGCATGGAGGTGGAAACGGAGTGACCTGTCCAAGTTGCTCTTGTGGCTGTGCAGGAACCACATATACCCAGTGGGCCGTAAAGGGCATGTATTGTCCCTGACCGTAGTTACAGCTCCACATGTCGGCGCTGCCGTGCACTTTGGTACACACAGATACACTCAAGGACTGGCCCACCTTATGTTCCACAAGATTGTGCAGGGCTGGCACTGCCTTCTTCGCAAAGAAATGATGGCTTGGGACTCTCCACCTCAGCTCGGCACAAGCCATCAGTTCTCTGAAAGGTGCAGAGTCCACCACTTGAAAAGGAAGGGACTGCAGCACCAGCAACTTGGACAGGAGCACATCAAGCTTCTGCGCCGTTGGATGAGTAGGCGCATACTGTTGTCTCTTGAACATGGCTTCGCCGATGGATTGCTAGCGGAATGACTGACTCAAAGTAGGAGGGGCAGGAGCATCTTAAGAGACAGAAGAAGCATCTGGAGCAACACAGCTCCCTTCGGCTGAGGTGGTGGAGCCTTGGCTGGCTGAAACCGGGAGCGGTGTACTACTGGGTGATGCAGCAGGCTTGACCACCACGGAGCCACGGTTCGCCCAGGCCGCTTTATAGTGACGCTGCATATGATGATGCAGGGCAGTGGTGCCAACATTGGGACCCTGGCCATGCTTCACCTTCTGCCGACACATCTTGCATGTGGGCAGGTTAACATCCTCCGTATGCTTGATGAAAAACTGCCACACTGCCGAGTAGCTGATTTTCCCACCAACAGTCTGCACTGATTGACTGCTACTGCTGCCTACTACAGGAACCCCTGTTCCACTACCTCCCAGGAAGGTAGGCTGCCGCGAAGCAGGTGGTCTACCCCTGGCACGTTTGGCTCCAGACTTTCCACTTCTGCCACCATGCTGACTGCCAACCATGCTACCACCTTTCTGGCTCAGCTGCTGCCTCACGGGCAACCTGCAACCCTCTTCTCCTGATGATGATGAAGCCCCTTCTGCACCCAGCTCCCAAGTGCGATTGGCTTCATCATCATCAAGTGTCTGCACGTCACTGATGTCCTCCTCAGGTTCCTCAACAGTGTCTGCTTCAGGAGCCTGAATGCTCACAACGCCACCTCCCACGCTTTCCTCATCATTACTTGCCCGCCTAGTGGAGGAAGCAGCGGATGTCTCCTCCACTTCTTGGCTGGGCAGTAGCTGCTCAGTGTCCTCTAGTAAATCATCCTCACTAAATAGTGGAGCTGAATCCACAGCATAAGATACTTCTGTGGGGGAGGGAACAGCATAGGACAGAGTCAACTGAGGGTTGTGTCAGAGGAACCCATCGACTGTTGATTGGGGGTATCAGATGTCACTTGTGATGAAGTGTTAACCAATCGATGATGGCAGATGGGTTGCTGGTCGAGACACGACTGCTAGCCTCAGGCACTCCTCTGTGCACGTACTGGCACTTCTCTGTCTGACATATTTAGCGCGTATATGAGGGGAGTACAAGACGCTCCACTAAGCTTAAAACAGTATTGGTCTAGAACAGCAGCAGGTGTGTACTTTTGACTGGCCTTTCACAGTATCTAGGCCCTTAAGACTTTAACAGGAACAAAATCGTACACCACTTAGATGTATGTATGTGGTATGCACTTATGAGGGGAGGGCAATATGCTCCAGTACGCCTAAAACAGTATTTGTCTACAACACCAGCAGGTGTGTACTTTTGGCTGGCCTTTCACAGTATCTAGGCCCTTAAGACTTTAACAGGAACAAAATGGTACACCACTTAGATGTACGCATGTGGTATGCAGTTTTGAGGGGAGGACAATACGCTCCAGTATGCCTAAAACAGTATTTGTCTACAACTCTAGCAGGTGTGTACTTTTGGCTGGCCTTTCACAGTATCTAGGCCCTTTTGACTTTAACAGGAACAAGACGGTACACCACTTAGATGTACGTATGTAGTATGCACTTATGATGGGAGGACAATACGCTCCAGTACGCTTACACAGTGTTTGTCTACAACACCAGCAGGTGTGTACATCTGGCTGGCCTTTCACAGTATCTAGGCCATTTGGTCTTTTAACAGGAACAAAATGGTACACCACTTAGATGTACGCATGTTGTATGCACTTATGAGGGGAGGACAATACGCTCCAGTATGCTTAAAACAGTATTTGTCTACAACACCAGCAGGTGTGTACTTTTGGCAGGCCTTTCACAGTATCTAGGCCCTTAAAACTTTAACAGGAACAAAATGATACACCACTTAGATGTACGCATGTGGTATGCACTTATTAGGGGAGGACAATGCGCTTTAGTATGCTTAAAACAGTATTTGTCTACAACACCAGCAGGTGTGTACTTTTGGCTGGCCTTTCACGGTATCTAGGCCCTTTTGACTTTAACAGGAACAAGATGGTACACCACTTAGATGTACGTATGTGGTATGCACTTATGAGGGGAGGACAATACGCTCCAGTACGCTTAACACAGTGTTTGTCTACAACACCAGCAGGTGTGTACATCTGGCTGGCCTTTCACAGTATCTAGGCCCTTTGGTCTTTTAACAGGAACAAAATGGTACACCACTTAGATGTACGCATGTTGTATGCACTTATGAGGGGAGGACAATACGCTCCAGTATGCTTAAAACAGTATTTGTCTACAACACCAGCAGGTGTGTACTTTTGGCAGGCCTTTCACAGTATCTAGGCCCTTAAGACTTTAACAGGAACAAAATGATACACCACTTAGATGTACGCATGTGGTATGCACTTATGAGGGGAGGACAATGCGCTTTAGTATGCTTAAAACAGTATTCGTCTACAACACCAGCAGGTGTGTACTTTTGGCTGGCCTTTCACGGTATATAAGCCCTTTCGACTTTAGCAGGAACAAGATGGTACACCACTTAGATGTACGCATGTGGTATGCACTTATGAGAGGAGGACAATGCGCTTCAGTATGCTCAAGACAGTATTTGTCTACAACACTTGCGGGTGTGTACTTTTGACCTGGCCTTTCACAGTATCTAGGCCCTTAAGACTTTAGCAAGAACAAAATGGTACACCACTTAGATGTACGCCCAGGTTACACTTAATAGAGGACAAAATGCTTTTAGTGCTCTGCTCACCCTAACTGGTTGGCTACTATTAGCTTTTCAGTTGTTGTGCACACCAGTGCTGCAGCACACAGTCGCTGTGTACTACACTCAAAATTGCACTTTCTCTCTCAATCTCACTCCCTTCCCTATCAGTGCTTCTAGGCTGGATTTGGGCTTGAGGGGAATCGCTGCTGTAATAAAGCTTTTTTGTGCAACACACTGCTCTTTGTCCCTCTCTGCAATGGAACGCTGATGTGACTGGCCATCCTAGATTGCAATAACACATGTTTTGCTATACACGTTTGTTCCGTTTGTGTGTACAGTGATCCCCCAACCTACGATGGCCCCGACATACGATCATTTCAACATACCATGGCCTCTCAGAGGCCATTGTATGTTGAAGGCAGCATCAACATACAATGCTTTTATATGTCCGGGGGCCATCGCATATATGTCGGGGCCATTTGCGGCTATCCGGCAACACAGACTGCTTTAGCTGCCACCGGATAGCCATTCAATGTGCCCCGTGTGCTCCGGTGAGTGTCACTCACTTGTCCCCAACGTTCCGGACCATCCTCTTCATGCTCCGCTTCATGGCCGTCACTCTCCTTCGTCGTTATCACGTCGCCGCGCACGCCGTCCTGTCATCCAATAGGAGCGCCGTGCGGAGCGGCGCGTGGAGTGGCGTGATGACGGCGATGGAGAGTGACTATGCAGGGCAGCGGTGACGGTCTGGACCGGCGGGGACACCCCGGGGACTTGATGGCGGTGATGGAGAGTGACGATCCAGGGCAGCGGGGACACATGAGCATAACTTTCCATATTATTATTGCACGGATCCCTCAACATACAATGGATTCAAGTAACAATGGTTAATTTGGAACGAATTAGCATCATATGTTGAGGGATCACTGTATTGAAACTAAAACAAAGAAGGGAGGAAAAAAAGCATTTTGGACATAATGTCACACCAAACTCCAAAAATGGTTTGGACAAAATTATTTGCACCCTTAACTTAATATTTGGTTGCACACCCTTTGGAAAAAATACCTGAAATCAGTTGCTTCCAATAACATCAATAAGCTTCTTACACCTCTCAGCCGGAATGTTGACCACTCTTCCTTTGAAAACTGCCCCAGGTCTCTCATATTGGAAGGACGCATTTACCCATCAGCAATTTTAAGATCTCTCCACAGGTGTTCAATGGGATTTAGATCTGGATTCATTGCTGGCTACCTCAGAACTCTCCAGCGCTTTGTTGCCATCCATTTCATTGTCCCGCATTGTCCTGCAGCTTTCTGACACTGGGCTGTACAGTGAGACCCAAAATCCGTTGGTAATCCTCAGATTTCACGATGCCTTGCACACATTCAAGGCACCCAGTGCCAGAGGCAGAAAAACCACCCCAAATCATCATTGAACCTCTACCATATTTCACTGTAGGTACTGTGTTCTTTTCTTTGTAGGCCTCATTCCATTTTCGGTAAACAGTAGAATGATGTGCTTTACCAAAAAGCTCTATCTTTGTCTCATCTGTCCACAAGATGTTTTCCCAGAAGGGTTTTGGTTTACTCAAGTTCATTTTGGCAACTTGTGGTCTTGCTTTTTTATGTCTCTGTGTCAGCAGTTGGATCCTGGCATAGCATTTAATTTCATTTTATTTGATGGATACTTCCCGCTGACTCTGATTCTCCCTGAGCCTGTAGGACAGCTTGAATATCTTTGGAACTTGTTTGGGGCTGCTTATTCACCATCCAGACTATCCTGCGTTGACACCTTTCATCAATTTTTCTCTTCCGCCAACGCCCAGGGAGATTAGCCACAGTGCCATGGGTTGCAAATTTCTTGATAATGTTGCACACTGTGGACAAATTAACCAAAATGTATGACCAAAGTATCTTTTCAATAGGAAAAGTAATATGCGTTTGGTGCACACCACATTAACAATACCTCCTATCAATAAATAGCACCAAACATGGAAATAAGGATAAAATCACAAACTTTATTGTACAGATATAATAATAATAAAAAACATGAAAAATGAGGATCAGCAATAGCCAGAAAAAGCAATGTGCAATGATCAGATATAAGATATTCTCTTGGGGGGGAAAAGTTTCCAATACCAGTTGTGCACGAACAACAGGATATATAATGCCACAAGATGCATACATAAAAAAGGCAAACACAATAAATTTAATACAAGAGAAGAGAGACAACGTGGTTGTATAGAGTGATCTGTAATGTGCTGTGGGAGCTAGGGTTGCTAGAGAATGGAGTATATAAGTATAAGACAAGAAAAAATTATAAAACACAGGTCCATATATTCCAACAGCAATTCTCTAGAAAAAACACAACAGTCCCGGTGGGGGGAAAAAAAGGGAGCCACCACAGCAAATTCAGAATCACCACGTTATACTCACTGTATCAGATCACACACAGCCCCTACGCCGTTTCGCTACCCGCTTCCTCAGGGAGTGTCTAAGGATTAGGTAAGCAAAGTATTTATACTGCAGTGGACCAATCAGAGACCTGATATCAGATTACCTGTGTTAGAGCAGCTGCGCTCCATGCTGCCGCACCTCGCGGCCGCCGGCGCCATCATGGAATCTCTGGCACACGCGCATAGTGGAGAGGTGATGTGTGAGCACCAACGTCACCACGCACTGAACGGGAGCGTGCGCACAAGAGTCCATGAAGCTGATGATGTGCATAGATATTCAGCGCATGCGCAGACTGAATTGAGTCAGCTGAGACAAGGACCTAGGTCTGAACATGCGCAATGACTTAATAAACGGAGCAATAGATAGGATTCAATGGCACTTATATGAATAGTTAGCACTGTTACTTATTCCGGAATATAGAAATATTACAGATTCATGAATCTCCAAAGTGCACCACAGACAGTAAATAATAATGATAAATGTATAAAAGTGCTAAGTGCTCATGCAAAAATAAAAAGTGATCACTTGTGAATAAACGTGCAAAATATAAGTGTATACACACTGCAATTCAAAAAAATCCAATTTAGGTATATAACGTTTTTAGAATTTTGGGATACTAGTGTGGTACATAGGTGAGTATTGGCAACCTGGGAATCTGTGCGTTGAAAGGCAATAAACCTTTCACCACTGTGATAGAACAAAGTGTATCAATGTGCTATGTGTAAAAGAAAAATAATAATTTAATATCTGTACCTAGATACAGGTGTGCATGACAGTAATGCCTTAGTCCAAACCATCACATGATGGTCACTAGTTAATATAATAAAGTGCACTTTATTTTAGTGCACTTTATTATATTAACTAGTGACCATCATGTGATGGTTTGGACTAAGGCATTACTGTCATGCACACCTGTATCTAGGTACAGATATTAAATTATTATTTTTCTTTTACACATAGCACATTGATACACTTTGTTCTATCACAGTGGTGAAAGGTTTATTGCCTTTCAACGCACAGATTCCCAGGTTGCCAATACTCATCTATGTACCACACTAGTATCCCAAAATTCTAAAAACGTTATATACCTAAATTGGATTTTTTTTGAATTGCAGTGTGTATACACTTATATTTTGCACGTTTATTCACGAGTGATCACTTTTTATTTTTATTTTTGCACAAGCACATAGCACTTTTATTCATTTATCATTGTTATTTACTGTCTGTGGTGCACTTTGGAGATTCATGAATCTGTAATATTTGTATTTTCCGGAATAAGTAACAGTGCTAACTATTTATATAAGTGCCATTGAATCCTATCTATTGCTCCGTTTATTAAGTCATTGCGCATGTTCAGACCTAGGTCCGAGTCTCAGCGGACTCAGTTCAGTCTGCACATGCGCTGAATATCTATGCGCATCATCAGCTTCATGGACTCTTGTGCGCACGCGCCCATTCAGTGCGTGGTGACGTTGGTGCACACACGTCACCTCTCCACTATGCGCGTGTGCCCGAGATTCCACGATGGCGCTGGCGGCCGCGAGGCGCGGCGGCATGGAGCGCAGCTGCTCTAACACAGGTAATCTGATTTCAGGTCTCTGATTGGTCCACTGTAGTATAAATACTTTGCTTAGCTAATCCTTAGACACTCCCTGAGGAAGCGGTTAGAAAAACTACGTAGGGGCTGAGTGTGATCTGATACAGTGAGTATAACGTGGGGATTCTGTATGTGCTGTGGTAACTCCCCTTTTTTTATCCCCCACTGGGACTGTTGTGTTTTTTTCTAGAGAATTGCTGTAGGAATATATGGACCAGTGTTTTATAATTTTTGCTGGTCTTATACTAATATACAACATTCTCTAGCAACCCTAGCTCCCACAGCAGATTACAGATCACTCTATACAACCACGTTGTCTCTCTTCTCTTGTATTACATTTATTGTGTTGCCTTTTTTATGTATGCCTCTTGTGGCATTATATATCCTATTGTTCGTGCACAACTGGTATTGGCAACTTTATCCCCCAAGAGAATATCTTATATCTGATCATTGCACATTGCTTTTTCTGGCTATTGCTGATCCTCATTTTTCATGTTTTTTATTATTATTATATCTGTACAATAAAGTTTGTGATTTTATCCTTATTTCCATGTTTGGTGCACTGTGGACAAAGGCAAATCTAGATCTCTGGAGATGGACTTGTAACCTTGAGATTGTTGATATTTTTCCACAATTTTGGTTCTCAAGTTCTCAGACAGTTCTGTTCTCCTCTTTCTGTTGTCCTTGCTTAGTGTGACACACACAGACACACACTGCAAATACTAAGTGAACTTCTCTTCTTTTTATCTGCTTTCAGGTGTGAATTTTATATACGGCCACAACCTGTTACTTGCCCCAGGTGAGTTTAAAGGAGCATCACATGCTTGAAACAATCTTATTTTTCCACAATTTTGAAAGGGTGCCAATAATTTTGTCCAGCCTATTTTTGGAGTTTGGTGTGACATTATGTCCAATTTGCTCTTTTTCCTCCTATTTTTGGTTTTGTTTCAATACACACAAAGAGAATAAACATGTATATAGCAAAACATATGTTACTGCAATCCTTTTCTGTGAGAAATGCTTAATTTTCTTGAAACATTTAAGGGGTGCCAACATTTACGGCCATGACTGTAGCTATGACCCCCATCTGGTAGGGCTCCCCAGTAGGTATAGAGGCCCCAGATAGATATGAAACCCCATCACTGATGGGGGTAATATCTATCTTGGGGCCTGTCTACCTGATGATTAGGTAAGGGTTCCCAATAGGTTTACAGGCCCCCAGATAGATATTACCACCGGCAGGTAGGGCTCCTATTTAAACAATTATGCCCCCTAAGAAGATAAGTTAGCCCTTGGTGATAAGCCGGTCCTCTCTTATTAGGCAAGTAATTAGGCAAGTTAAGTTTGCAGCTACAGTACTTACATTTCCCTGCTGCTGCCTAAAACGAGCCTTCTTTGCGGGGATGTGCGCGTTAGGTGATGTCATCACATGCACCTCGCAGGACGTCCGCGTCCCGGCATCCTGCGCTGCGTATGCAATGACATCACCAATCATGCCCATCCCTCCAGGAAGGCTTGTTATAGGTTGCAGCATGGAGATATAGGTACCGTAGCAGTATGTGCAGACGTGTGTGAAGTCTTCCGGCATTTAGCGCTTCTTGCCAGAAGCAGGGCTAAATGCCTGAAGAAATCACCCGACCGGTGCCCAAGCCGCAAAATTTTCTGAGTTTGAGACCCCTGCCACAGAGTATAATGCAAGCTGGTGTCAGTCCACAGCCTTGTTTTAAAAAGGGTCTGCAGACTGGTATGACTGTTTAATTTTTAGTGGTATTTTTTGACTGTGCAGCATAAACTTGGAGTTTCTGCTTGGCATAAACTTCTCTTCTTTTTTGCAGTTGTGGAAATAAGAAAAGATAATGAACAACCATGGTGGAACTTCATGGTAGAAATCTTCTTCAGCATGTATTGCTCATTTTCCTAGCAGAGGACTAACACCTGTAGTGACAATGCATAAGCGCTAACATAAATATAGCCTAATACTGCTCCACGTTTTGGGAAGTACCATACATTCTAAGTGTGAAGATCTATTTTAACCCCTTAAGGACTCAGACCATTTTGGCCTTAAGGACTCAGACAATTTAATTTTTACGTTTTCATTTTTTCCTCCTCGCCTTCTAAAAATCATAACTCTTTTATATTTTCATCCACAGACTAGTATGAGGGCTTGTTTTTTGCGCGACCAGTTGTCCTTTGTAATGACATCACTCATTATATCATAAAATGTATGGCGCAACCAAAAAACACTATTTTTGTGGGGAAATTTAAACGAAAAACACAATTTTGCTAATTTTGGAAGGTTTTGTTTTCACGCCGTACAATTTATGGTAAAAATGACATGTGTTCTTTATTCTGAGGGTCAATATGATTAAAATGATACCCATTATTACATACTTTTATATTATTGTTGCGCTTAAAAAAAACACAAACTTTTTAACCAAATTAGTACGTTTATAATCCCTTTATTTTGATGACCTCTAACTTTTTTATTTTTCCGTATAAGTGGCGGTATGGGGGCTCATTTTTTGCGCCATGATCTGTACTTTTTTTTGATACCACATTTGCATATAAAAAACTTTTAATACATTTTTCATAATTTTTTTTTTTTATAAAATGTATTAAAAAAGTAGGAATTTTGGACTTTTTAAATTTTTTTTTCGTTCACGCCGTTCACCGTACAGGATCATTAACATTTTATTTTAATAGTTCGGACATTTACGCACGCGGCGATACCAAATATGTCTATAAAAAATGTTTTTTACGCTTTTTGGGGGTAAAATAGGAAAAAACGGACGTTTTACTTTTTTATTGGGGGAGGGGATTTTTCACATTTTTTTTTACTTTTACTTTTACATTTTTTTACATTTTTTTTACACTTGAATAGTCCCCATAGGGGACTATTCATAGCAATACCATGATTGCTAATACTGATCTGTTCTATGTATAGGACATAGAACAGATCAGTATTATCGGTCATCTTCTGCTCTGGTCTGCTCGATCACAGACCAGAGCAGGAGATGCCGGCAGCCGCACGGAGGAAGGTGAGGGGACCTCCGTGCGGCGTTATGAATGATCGGATCCCTGCTGCGGGCGATCCGATCGTTCATTTAAATCGCGAACTGCCGCAGATGCCGGGATCTGTATTGATCCCGGCACCTGAGGGGTTAATGGCGGACGCCCGCGAGATCGCGGGCGTCGGCCATTGCCGGCGGGTCCCTGGCTGCGATCAGCAGCCAGGATCAGCCGCGCATGACACGGGCATCGCTCCGATGCCCGCGGTTATGCTTAGGACGTAAATGTACGTCCTGGTGCGTTAAGTACCACCTCACCAGGACGTACATTTACGTCCTGCGTCCTTAAGGGGTTAAGCATTTGTTAAATAAAGTCCCCTACATAGGAAACAATGAAGACTGTGGGGGAATTTTCAGTGGAAATTTAAGTGAACTACAGTCATTGTATCTAAAATTGTTTTAGTGTTAAAATGAAAAAAGCTAAGGAAATAACGATGAAAAATATACTCACATATTCTCATACTCTTTGCCTCAGGCAGTAGAATGGCAAGGATCCCCCTTGAGCCCAGTATTGAGCAGAAATTGTATGCGTACTGATCAGATGTTGAGTCAGAAAGTCTGCGTTTATTATGTTATATTGATGGTCAATAGGAATACTGAACTTAAACATAAGTATATTCAGAAGAGCTTGTGTAATATACTTGGTAAATATCATATTTTTGTTAAAGCTGGTCATTTTTGTTTGGTTTATTAAAACACTTAAAGGGGTTATCCATGTCTTACTTTTTTTTTTTTTTTTTAAAAGGACCCAAATGCAATAATCCCTGTTTAGCTTTCGCTTGGCGTTCTGGTGTGATTGCAGGAGCGAATCACCAGCCATAATGGTCATGCTCTGTACTCCTGGCATCACCACTTGGTGACTAGAGCAATGATGCAAGGAATATGTAGCGTGACCACCGAGACTGCTGATTGGCTGCCATGGTTGCTTAACATCGGCTCCTGCAGTAAAACCGGAGCCCTGATCGGAGGCTGAACATGGGAACAACCTGGAAAAATGTAAACCCCTTGAAAACTAAATCAAGCATAATGCTTGTTCCTGCCTTGTAAAAGCATTGTACTGTATTCACTGTCAACATGCTGAATAAAAAACTGCCAGAAAAAGCTGTTTGTGAAGTCACCCATAAAATGTACTTGTGATAAAAAAAATTAAAAAAAAACTTCTAATGGGTAATAGAGACTTATCGGGGTTATGATTGGTGAAGGTTTATGTGCTGAGTCTTCCACCTATAGATTGAACTGCAGCTGCACAGGCAAGGCTGTATTTTATATCTTGTGCTACCATAGGCACTTGGACTAAATACACTCCATTAGGATGTGGTGTGACCACGGCTGTCCAAACCCTGAACTGAATTTGTAGGAATTGCAAAACTTCCGCTGTGTGAACATTGCCTTAGGGCGTATTCATTCTGCTATGTCATTCTGGTGGTGCAGAGTCCCATTGCTGTCAATGGGATTCCAGTGCAAAGTGCACGCTACATTTCATTGGCGGAGCTTTCTGCTTCTTAAATTCCTCTGCCGAAAGAATGAACATGTATGAATGAACAGAATTTATTTTATCTGCCCCTCATTGACAGCAGGGTTTTGTGGGTGGCAGACCAGAACATGAAGCTGTCAGTTGAATAGATAACCAACTGCCCAACTGGCTGAGCATCTGACATTACATGACTAAGGCTGCATTCACATAACATTTTGTTTTTACGATGACCGGAAATGTGAAATGTGAAAAGCGGGCGGTCCCATATCCTAGCCAGACCCCGCCCACATCCCATTCATTTGAATGAGCCGACCAGAGTCAGATAGGGACTCCGGTGGGCTCATTTTTGCCCCATATATGGTTTTCTGGCCGGACTGGAAACGTAGCATACCACGGTTTGCAGAAAAATTCATTTAAATGAAAGAGATGGGGGCCTGGTCCAGCTGGCATACGGGAGCATCCGGTTTTCACATTTTTCAGCCGGATCCGGTCACCGTAACTACAAAACGTGAATGCAGCCTTACAGCTATTTATTTCTCATATTGCATTTCGAATTATGTGTTTTTTTCCTCGTTTTTTTTTTCTTGTTAAGTTTTATCAACAACAGAAAATACCCTCCTTATACACGGAAAGTGTTTAAAATGAAGAAATAATGCTTTTCGAATAATTATTTTTAATTTGGTAAAATGCTTGTCCCTGTCTTATTGTAAATGTAAAACATTTTAAATGAACTTCGTCCTCGGAGAACAAATCATTTTAAAATCCATCTGTAGATGCGTTCTGAAATATCAAGTACATGTGTAAGAAGAAAATGCCTTCAGAAATAAGTGATGGAGATTACATCACTTCTTCCTGAAGCTTTCCTCGACATCTGGTATTGAATGCACCTTGCAGGGACAATTCTGAAAATAGAACATTCTTTAAATTTGCTGTCAGCTCTATTGCAGATTCTGGCTGATTTTTTGTATCTTGCTTCTGACTTGGCCCGGCTGACCCAAGCTGTGTATGTAATGTTCAGCGAGATGCCTGCAGCAGGAAGTGAACATGTTATTAAGAAAACAAAAGGAAACTGAGGGTGTGAAGTAGGAGTCAGCTGGAAAGAAATCCACAAATGGAAGTTGCTGGTGTTTATTAGAGTTGGGTAATCTGACAGATTGTCTGCCTGCTGCTGTGTTAAGGAAGTCTTTGGGGATGTATGCAGCGAGGCACTTATCCAACTGTTAACTTCATATATGCATGACTAATTTGTTTTTATATTCCATTGTTTTGTAATATACACACATGTGCACTAACAGATCAGGACTCATAACAACCAGTACCCTTTTATCTTCTGTATTTACATATATAATTAAAATCATGTCAATTATGCAGTTATTTATGGCAGCTATGTAATCTGTTATCCATTTTAAGCAACTATGCAAGGGTCATGTTTAGGACTAATAATGCATGAAAATATATTTGTTTCTAAATATGACTTTTTTTGTATCCATCTCCCCTGTGGAAATAATTCAGTTATACCTTTAGAATATCAAGCTAAATATTATGCTTATTTGCCTAAATTTATAAAAGTATATAGATGTCAGCATTTTTTACAGGTTTTTACATCTTTCAGGAAAACTGCTACTTTAGCCACATAGAGTCAGTTTTGTCTTCACAAAACATAGAGGATATAGAACACAGCTTAACCCGTGTGTGTATTATTATGCAATTTTGTTGTGCCTCACTAATACTGTTGACATATGAATAAAGCCTTGAAATCTCGGGAGAACAACCTCCTTCTCTGAAGCTATAAATATTTTGTAGCTAATTACTACAGAAATTGTCCACATTACACTGAATGTTGGCATCATGGCCTATGTTTTATTATATTCTCATACACAAATCAGGGCTAGACAAATTGCAGTTAGTTTAGAAGTCTTTGCATATTTCAGTGTTTGGATTATTTTCTATAATTTTTGATGGTGGCTATTTTTGCCAGAACAACAAGCTCCTAAGGTAAAGTTTTTAAAGAAGAACTCTGGCATAGCATAACTTATCCCTATTCTAAGGATAGGGGAAAAGTGTCAGATCGTTGGGGGTCCAACTGCTGGGACCTCCTGAGATCTCCTGTACAGGGCCCTGGCTCTCCTTCTGAATCTGGTGTTTCAACCATTGCTCAAAGTGGCAGCTGCCACGCACCCTCAATGCAGTCTATGGGAAAGCCGGAGATTGCTGAGTGCAGTGCTCTGGCTTTATAATAGAGAAGCATTTAGGGGGTATGTCGGCCGCCACTTCGGGTCTTGGTCGAAACGCCCCATTCAGGAGGAGAGCCTGGGCCCTGTACAGAAGATCCTTACGATAGGGGATAAGTTTTGCTGTACCAAAGTTCTCCTTTAAGTGCAGGATTTTATCCATTACTGATTAAAGTCACAATTTTTTATTTTATTTTGAATGTTTTATAAAATTTTTCCAGAACACAAACAGAAACAGACCCAATTCAAGGGGTCGAGAAACCCACACAGGAGTACAAAGGTAAGTAAAATTGCAATGTTATGTCAAACTTACATCAAGAAGTGTCATACCAGCAATTGGCAAATATAGAGACAAAAACAAAGGAAACAATATAAAGCCTAATCGAGGCTATCAAGAGACGGCAAGTGTAACAAGTGGGCTCTCTTCAAGGGTAGAATATACACAAAAAAAGTATAGGAAAAGGTAGAGAAAGAGAGAAAAAGAAGGGAGGGGGGGGGGGGGGTGGAGAAAGAAGGGAAAAGAAGAGCTAATCGTGGATAGGGGCAAAACAAGTCCCATTTGCAATCAATAAGTAATAGAATTCAGAGCCACATAGTGGGCACTGTGGATCCACAACTCCCATCTTTTCTGAAATTGGGTCTCGCGGTGGTTAGACAGAGCAGACACGTGTTTGGTCACAGGACAAATTGACATAAGACAGGATCTCTGATGGGATGGAACTAGCGGTGATCTCCATTTCAAGTCATAATTTTATTTTATGCCCACTGACACTGCCATAGAGCATCCAATTTATACTTTTACTGCCTTTAACCCATGTAAATTCTCATATTGGGTCATATGATATACAGTATACATAAATATTTTATTATTCTTCTACAGTCATAATAGACATTCTGATTAGTATTAAACAAGGCCTTTGTAAATCTGAAAGGATAAAGAGTGGGAGGCACCCTTAAGTACCAGATATACAGTAAAGTATCAAAAAGTGGTCAGATAAATAGTGCATTTAGCACCCAGACAGAGTGTAATACAGATCCAAGAAAAAAATAATATGCCTTACCCTATATAATGCGAGTAAAGACGGGTAGTGGAGCAAACCACACGGACATCTGCTGGTTAGGTGCAAAGTTTCTTTATTTAAGCCAGACAACAACGCGTTTCGAGGCAACAGTGCCTCTTCATCAGGTAAAAGGCTTGTGTACAGACATTGAGACAAGCTTGCCTTTTATATACAGTGATATTGGCGCCAAGGATTTATCAGTGCTTCATATGTGTAATTTATCTGAATGCTAGATGCATCTATGTGCATTGTCTACTGTTAATCTGGAAGCTACATACACTATCTGGATGCAAAATGTCACAGGTTATCCAAACACTGTATGGAATTATTTATTTGGACGGTATATGACACTATCTAGACAATGTATAATGCTATTATTTACAATGGAACACAGAATTGCCATTTTAAGACTGCATTGACTGCATTTAATGACGTTCTCCTCAAGGAGAAATCTAACCCCCTTGACCTGTGACTTTCACAAGAATAGATGTAGATTTCCAGCTCATCCAGTTAATCTACTGATGGTACAAACATATATCAGTATTGTCTGGGCTTAACGTTGTAGTATACATAGCAATGGAGCCCCATAGCAAATATAGGAATGGGTCTCTTATTATGAGGTCTGATTTTGTCCCCAAGACAGAAAGTTCTGATATGTATTTCCCCTACTTGTACATGATCCATTGGTCAATACCCCACTTTATTAATTTGTTGACAATACAGTATCTGGAGAGGAGTTCTGCACAGTTTCTAACCAATAGAAAAAAGAAAGGAACCAACCAGGACTGGGCCACCTCTCTCCATAGGCTCCATAGCAGCCACTTGGTCTGCCACTATGGTACGTACGTCCTTGGCTTACAGAGCTTTTCAGTGCTGACAAATACAGACTGATCAGTGCTTCTTATTCCCATAACTGGCAGGGACAATATGTTCATATTTTAATTACACTCATAAATTCACAATTAAAAGACATGATAGGAATTAAATAGCACAATTACTGCATGAATGTGAGCATCGCGGTGAAAACGGTCCACTGCCTTAAGTGTGTTATGATGTGTTTCCACACCCATTAAGACGCAGCAGAATGTGTTTGTCTTATCATATGCATATATTACGTTTGCAAACTGCGATATCACCATGTATCCCTACCTGCAGCCAAATACACACAGATTTGTCTAATTTACATTATCTCACAAACAAGATTTCCATGTTCTCATTTAGCTGTTTGAAATGGTTTTCTACATTTTTTATTTACTTTGAAGAATTGCCCCACCCCGAGATTAATTTCCCCCGTCACATTCGAGACATCTCTATACTTTGAGCTAGGGGCAGAGGGGTGCACAGTTTTTTTTTGATGTGGAGTGCATTATGATGTGGTCTTTCACTGCCACAGTAGACCTTACTTTAGAGGTAACTGCTCCATGGCCACTTACTCTGGCATTAATGATGTTAAAGAGTACCTGTCATGATCTTGATAAATTTTGTAATGCTCCCAGTTCACTGCCCCATCATGGTAAACTGCCACCTGTCTTTATTTTTATAGTTTTTTAGTGTTTTACCTTGATATTAGCTTTATATTCTTCTCAGTCTCGGTCAGCTCCATGTACTGGGAAGGGGCGTTTCTCAGCAGTCGTGATATCATCTGAAGCTCTGCTGGAGAGAACTTTCTCCCTCACTCTGCTACACACAGCCCAAAGCATTTCAGTGTGAGATGGGCGGTGATTGGCCAAGACTGCACAAGTATATAAGAAAAGTAATTCAAATAGGCTAATCTATCATATATTAAATTTCATTGATGATAACAGGTACCATTTAACCTGTTGGGGAGCAAGGGTGTGCATGTACAGGCATGCTGGGTGTTGTAGTTCTGCAACATTTTCCCCTCCAGATTTTGAAGAGCAACAACTTCCAGCATGCCTGGACAGTCTGGGCATGCTGGAAGTTGTAGTTTTTCAACATCTGAAGGCCCACAGTTTGGAGACCATTGTACAGGAGGGCCAGATGTTGTAGAACTAAAACTCCCAGCATGCCTGGACAGTTTGGCATGCTGGGATTTGTAGTTTTGCAACAATTGGAGAGCCACAGTTTGGAGACCACTATACAGTGCATCTCCAGCTGTTGCGTAACTACAACTTCCAGCAGGCCCTTTGGCTGTCAGTGCATGCTGGGAGTTGTAGTTTTGCAACAGCAGGAGGTCCCCTTCCCCCATGTTTGTGTACAGGGTACATTCACATGGTCGGGTTTACAATGAGTTTCTTCTGCAAGTTTGAGCTGCGGCAAATTCTCCACCGCAGCTCAAACTCTCAGCGGGACACTCGCTGTAAACCCGACTGTGTGAATGTACCATAAAAACACTACACTACACTAACACAAAATAAAGGGTAAAACACATACATATACACACCCTTACACAGTTACCTCCCCCTATATGAAGGTCACCTTTTCCTTGCCATATCTAGTCTGACTACAGGATTTCCATCCAGATTTGTTCTGAGACCTGCGGGCCTGCATGAGATCCCCTCTGATTGTACCTCTGCTTGAGGTTACATGCGTATTTAATATATGCTCTAGGTGAGCAGCCAATTTATAGACTCTACATTCGTCCCCACTCTTTGTGGGAAATATTTGTGTTTTTAGGGTAACGCACAAGGCGCCTCCCCTAGGCCTTTTCTTTTTCTACTTCTATACAGGTAGGATATTTTTTTGGCAGAGACAAACACCATGCTTGCATCCAGGTCCGCCCCTATGCAAATCTCTAATTATTGCCTCAAATGTGCATGGTGCTCTCTCACTTCAGAGCTGTGTAGAATTTCAAGTCAACAGTTTAGGGACACATATGGCGTATTTCTGTACTCAGGAGAAATTGCTTTACAAGGGGGCTTTTTCTACACCAGCATGTTGAATTTTTTACACTAACCTGCTGATATTGCCCCATACATTTTCACAAGAGGTAAAAAGAGAAAAAGAACCCCAAAATTTGTAATGCAGTTTCTCCTGAGTACGGACATACCCTGTATGGGGGTTCAAAGTGCTCGGCAGGCGCACTACAGGGCTCAGGAGTGCGAGCACACTATGTACATACTTAATTGGTGATTTTTGTACAGGGGTGGCTGAAAGTTACAGCGGTTCTGACAGAAACGGGAAAAAAAAAAAAAAACACCCACATGTGACCTTATTTTGGAAACTACACCCCTAAAGGAAGGTGATAAGGGGTGCAGTAACCCTTAACACCCCAAAAGTGTTTGACAATTTTTCGTTAAAGTTGGGCATAAAAATGAAAATTTTTATTTTTTTCACAAAAATGCTAGTGTTACCCTAATTTTTCATTTTCACAAGGGGTAATAGATGAAAAAGTCCCCCAAAATGTGTAAACCTATTTCTTATGAGTAAGGAAATACCCCATGTGTAGATGTAAAATGCAATGAAAATAAGGAGCAAAATTTGTTTTTTGCAGAGAGAATTTGGCTGGAATTGAATTCTATGTGCGTTTACAAAGCCCCCATGCTGCTAGATCAGTGGACTCCCCCCATGTGACCCTATTTTGGAAACTACACCCCTTAAGGAACATAACAAGGGGTGCAGGAAGCATTTACACCTCACAGGGTCTGATAGATTTTTTGAACAATTGTCCATAAAAATGAAAAATTTTATTTTTCATTTGCACAGCCCACTGTTCCAAAGATCTGTCAAATGCCAGTGGGGTGTAAATGCTCACTGCACCCCTTATTACATTCCGTGAGTGGTGTAGTTTCCGAAATGGGGTCACATGTGGTGGGGTCCACTGTTCTTGCACCATGGGGGCTTTGTAAACGCACATGGCTCCCGAATTCCATTCCAACCGAATTCTCTCTCCAAAAGCTCAATGGCGCTCCTTCTCTTCTGAGCCCTGTAGTGCGTCCGCAGACAATTTTAAATCCACATAAGGGGAGGTTTCCATACTCAGAAGAAATGGTGTTAAAAATTTTGGGGGGCTATTTCTTCTATTATCCCTTGAGAAAATGAAAAATTGGGGGTAACACCAGCATTTTAGTGAAGAAAAAAAAATATATAAAATTTTTACATCTCAATTTAACAGAAGTTTGTCAATCACCTGTGGCGTGTTAAGGCTCACTGTACAATTTTGGGGGGCTTTTTCTCCTTTTAAAATGTGAATAATGTGTATAAAATGGAGATTTTAAATTTTCTCCTCCACTTTGCTGCTATTCCTGTGAAACACCTAAAGGGTTAACAAACTTTCTGAATGTCATTATAAAAACTTTGAAGGGTGCTGTTTTAATAATGGGGTCCATTATGCGGGATTTCTAAAATAAAGACCCTCAAATTCACTTCCAAACGGAACTGGCCCCTTAAAAATTTTGATTTTCAAATTTCCGTGAGAAATTGGAAAATTGCTGCTATACTTTGAAACCCTCTATTGTCTTCATAAAGTAGAAACATGTCAACTTTATGATGCAAACATAAAGTAGACTTATTGTTTATGTGAATCAATATGTAATTTATTTGGCATGTCCGTTATCCTTACAAGCAGAGAGTTCGAAAGTTAGAAAAATGCTAAATGTTCAAATTTTTAACGAAATTTTTGAATTTTTGAGCAAGAAATTATGCAAGTATCAACGAAAATTTACCACTAACATAAATTTGAATATGTCATGAAAAAAACATTCTCAGAATCAAAATTCTAAGTAAACACAACTCAGAGTTATTAATGCTTAAAGTGACAGTGGTCAGATTTGCAAAAAATGGCCTGGTCCTTAAGGTCAGAATGGACTTGGTCCCCAAGAGGTTAATGATGTAAATCTCCTGCTCCAGTAGTCTTCCAGCAACAGTACATTGTTACTGATGTCACATGGCATGCTGCTCTCCATCTCTTGATAGGTTTCTGCAGTGACAGCCCTCTCTCCCTCAAACTCAAGCTGAACAGTGGTAGCTCGATACACAGTTGATGCATCTATCCTTAAAGGGGTACTCCTCCCCAGACTTGTGCACTAGAAAAACGTTCGTTTTGTTTTGTTTTTTCGTTTTGGAAATTTTTTTAGGTTCGGCAATATTTTCGGTTTTGATTTTTCGGATACATTCGGTATTCGGGTGTTCGAGTTGATTTTTTTCCGGATACATTCGGTATTTGGGTACATTTGGTAAATCTTTTTATTCTTTTTTGGACTTTAGCGATCCTAAAAAATGATGGAGATGCTTTTTTATTAAAATTTCGTAGGGTACCATAAAAAAATCATAATAAAAAAGATATAGTAGTGATGGAAAAAATTGTATCTGTCACGATGCCGGCTGGCAGGTAGTGGACCCTCTGTGCCAGAGAGGGATTGGCGTGGACCGTGCTAGTGGACCGGTTCTAAGCCACTACTGGTTTTCACCAGAGCCCGCCGCAAAGCGGGATGGTCTTGCTGCGGCGGTAGTGACCAGGTCGTATCCACTAGCAACGGCTCACCTCTCTGGCTGCTGAAGATAGGCGCGGTACAAGGGAGTAGGCAGAAGCAAGGTCGGACGTAGCAGAAGGTCGGGGCAGGCAGCAAGGATCGTAGTCAGGGGCAACGGCAGAAGGTCTGGAAACACTGGCAAGGGACACACAAGGAACGCTTTCACTGGCACTAAGGCAACAAGATCCGGCAAGGGAGTGCAAGGGAAGTGAGGTAATATAGGGAGTGCACAGGTGATAACTCTAATTGGAACCACTGCGCCAATCAGCGGCGCAGTGGCCCTTTAAATCGCAGAGACCCGGCGCGCGCGCGCCCTAGGGAGCGGGGCCGCGCGCGCCGGGACAGAACAGACGGGGAGCGAGTCAGGTAGGAGAGCCGGGGTGCGCATCGCGAGCGGGCGCTACCCGCATCGCGAATCGCATCCCGGCTAGCAGCAGGATCGCAGCGCCCCGGGTCAGAGGACGTGACCGGGGCGCTGCAGCGGAGGAGGTGAAGCGAGCGCTCCGGGGAGGAGCGGGAACCCGGAGCGCTCGGCGTAACAGTACCCCCCCCCTTGGGTCTCCCCCTCTTCTTGGAGCCTGAGAACCTGAGGAGCAGACTTTTGTCAAGGATGTTGTCCTCAGGTTCCCAGGATCTCTCTTCAGGACCACAACCCTCCCAGTCTACTAAAAAAAAATTTTTTCCTCTGACCTTTTTGGCAGCCAAAATCTCCTTGACCGAGAAGACGTCCGAGGAGCCGGAAACAGGAGTGGGAGGAACAGATTTGGGAGAAAAACGGTTGAGGATGAGTGGTTTGAGAAGAGAGACGTGAAAGGCATTAGGGATACGAAGAGAAGGAGGAAGAAGAAGTTTATAAGAGACAGGATTAATTTGACACAGAATTTTGAAAGGACCAAGATAGCGTGGTCCCAACTTGTAGCTAGGGACACGGAAGCGGACATATTTAGCGGAGAGCCATACCTTGTCTCCAGGGGAAAAAACGGGGGGAGCTCTTCTTTTCTTATCCGCGAACCTCTTCATGCGTGAAGAAGCCTGTAAGAGAGAATTTTGGGTCTCTCTCCATATAATGGAAAGGTCACGAGAAATTTCATCCACAGCGGGCAGACCAGAGGGCAAGGGGGTAGGGAGGGGGGGAAGAGGGTGACGGCCGTACACCACGAAAAATGGGGATTTGGAGGAAGATTCAGAGACCCTGAAGTTATACGAGAATTCGGCCCATGGAAGGAGATCTGCCCAGTCATCCTGGCGGGAGGAAACAAAATGTCGCAAATAATCACCCAGGATCTGGTTAATTCTTTCTACTTGTCCATTGGACTGGGGATGATATGCAGAGGAAAAATTTAATTTAATCTTGAGTTGTTTACAGAGAGCTCTCCAGAATTTAGACACGAATTGGACCCCTCTATCCGAGACAATCTGCGTAGGCAACCCGTGAAGACGAAAAATGTGTACAAAAAATTGTTTAGCCAACTGAGGCGCAGAAGGAAGACCAGGAAGAGGAATGAAATGTGCCATTTTGGAGAATCGATCAACGACCACCCAAATAACGGTGTTGCCACGGGAAGGGGGTAAATCAGTAATAAAATCCATACCAATCAGAGACCAAGGCTGTTCGGGGACAGGCAGAGGATGAAGAAAACCAGCGGGCTTCTGGCGAGGAGTCTTATCCCGGGCACAGATAGTGCAGGCTCGCACAAAGTCCCCAACATCCGTCTCCAGAGTTGGCCACCAATAGAAGCGGGAGATGAGTTGCACAGATTTCTTGATGCCCGCATGACCTGCGAGATGGGAGGAGTGACCCCATTTGAGGATTCCGAGGCGTTGGCGTGGAGAAACAAAGGTCTTTCCTGGAGGAGTCTGTCTGATGGAGGCAGGAGAAGTGGAGATCAGGCAGTCAGGTGGAATGATGTGTTGCGGAGGGAGATCAACTTCTGAGGCATCCGAGGAACGAGAGAGAGCATCGGCTCTAATGTTCTTATCGGCAGGACGAAAGTGAATCTCAAAATTAAATCGGGCAAAGAACAGAGACCACCGGGCCTGGCGAGGATTCAGCCGTTGGGCCGACTGGAGGTAGGAGAGGTTCTTGTGGTCGGTGTAGATAATAACAGGAAATCTTGATCCCTCCAGCAGATGCCTCCATTCCTCAAGTGCTAATTTAATGGCTAGAAGTTCTCGATCCCCGATGGAGTAGTTCCTCTCCGCTGGAGAGAAGGTCCTAGAGAAAAAACCACAAGTGACAGCATGCCCGGAAGGATTTTTTTGTAGAAGAACAGCTCCAGCTCCTACTGAGGAGGCATCAACCTCCAATAGGAAGGGTTTGGAAGGGTCAGGTCTGGAGAGCACGGGAGCCGAAGAAAAGGCAGACTTGAGTTGTTTAAAGGCGTCTTCTGCTTGAGGAGGCCAGGACTTGGGATCAGCATTTTTCTTGGTTAAAGCCACGATAGGAGCCACAATGGTAGAAAAATGTGGAATAAATTGCCTGTAATAATTGGCGAACCCCAAAAAGCGTTGGATAGCACGGAGTCCGGAGGGGCGTGGCCAATTTAAGACGGCAGAGAGTTTGTCTGGATCCATCTGTAGTCCCTGGCCAGAGACCAAATATCCTAGAAAAGGAAGAGATTGGCATTCAAACAGACATTTCTCAATTTTGGCATAGAGTTGGTTGTCACGAAGTCTCTGAAGAACCATACGGACATGCCGGCGGTGTTCCTCTGGATTGGCAGAAAAAATTAGGATATCGTCCAGATATACCACAACACAGGAGTATAATAGATCACGAAAAATTTCATTGACAAAGTCTTGGAAGACGGCAGGGGCATTGCACAGTCCAAAGGGCATGACCAGATACTCAAAGTGTCCATCTCTGGTGTTAAATGCCGTTTTCCACTCGTCCCCCTCTCTGATGCGGATGAGGTTATAGGCGCCTCTTAAGTCCAATTTAGTGAAGATGTGGGCACCTTGGAGGCGATCAAAGAGTTCAGAGATGAGGGGTAAGGGGTAGCGGTTCTTAACCGTGATTTTATTAAGACCGCGGTAGTCAATGCAAGGACGTAGGGAGCCATCTTTTTTGGAGACAAAGAAAAATCCGGCTCCGGCAGGAGAGGAGGATTTACGGATAAAGCCCCTTTTTAGATTCTCCTGGACGTATTCGGACATGGCAAGAGTCTCTGGGGCAGAGAGAGGATAAATTCTGCCCCGGGGTGGAGTAGTACCCGGGAGGAGGTCGATAGGGCAATCATAAGGCCTGTGAGGAGGTAGAGTCTCAGCTTGTTTTTTGCAGAAAACATCCGCGAAGTCCATATAGGCCTTGGGGAGACCGGTTACTGGAGGAACCACAGAGTTACGGCAAGGGTTACTGGGAACCGGTTTTAGACAGTTCTTGGAACAAGAGGACCCCCAACTCTTGATCTCCCCAGTGGACCAATCCAGGGTTGGGGAATGAAGTTGAAGCCAGGGAAGTCCAAGGAGAATCTCCGAGGTGCAATTGGGGAGGACCAAAAGTTCAATCCTCTCATGATGAGATCCGATGCTCATAAGAAGGGGCTCCGTGCGGAAACGTATGGTACAGTCCAATCTTTCATTATTTACACAATTGATGTAGAGGGGTCTGGCGAGACTGGTCACTGGGATGTTGAACCTGTTGACGAGAGAGGCCAAAATAAAATTTCCTGCAGAACCAGAGTCCAAGAAGGCCACTGTAGAGAAGGAGAAGGCAGAAGCAGACATCCGCACAGGCACAGTAAGACGTGGAGAAGCAGAGTAGACATCAAGGACTGTCTCACCCTTGTGCGGAGTCAGCGTACGTCTTTCCAGGCGGGGAGGACGGATAGGACAATCCCTCAGGAAGTGTTCGGTACTAGCACAGTACAGGCAGAGGTTCTCCATACGGCGTCGTGTCCTCTCTTGAGGTGTCAGGCGAGACCGGTCGACCTGCATAGCCTCCACGGCGGGAGGCACAGGAACAGATTGCAGGGGACCAGAGGAGAGAGGAGCCGAGGAGACGAAACGCCTCGTGCGAACAGAGTCCATATCTTGGCGGAGTTCCTGACGCCTTTCAGAAAAACGCATGTCAATGCGAGTGGCTAGGTGAATAAGTTCATGTAGATTAGCAGGAATTTCTCGTGCGGCCAGAACATCTTTAATGTTGCTGGATAGGCCTTTTTTGAAGGTCGCGCAGAGGGCCTCATTATTCCAGGACAATTCTGAAGCAAGTGTACGGAATTGTACGGCATACTCGCCAACGGAAGAATTACCCTGGACCAGGTTCAACAGGGCAGTCTCAGCAGAAGAGGCTCGGGCAGGTTCCTCAAAGACACTTCGGATTTCCGAGAAGAAGGAGTGTACTGAGGCAGTGACGGGGTCATTGCGGTCCCAGAGCGGTGTGGCCCATGACAGGGCTTTTCCGGACAGAAGACTGACTACGAAAGCCACCTTAGACCTTTCAGTGGGAAACAGGTCCGACATCATCTCCAGATGCAGGGAACATTGGGAAAGGAAGCCACGGCAAAACTTAGAGTCCCCATCAAACTTATCCGGCAAGGATAAGCGTATCCCAGGAGCGGCCACTCGCTGCGGAGGAGGTGCAGGAGCTGGCGGAGGAGATGACTGCTGAAGCTGTGGTAGCAACTGTTGTAGCATAACGGTCAGTTGAGACAGCTGTTGGCCTTGTTGCGCAATCTGTTGTGACTGCTGGGCGACCACCGTGGTGAGGTCAGCGACAACTGGCAGAGGAACTTCAGCGGGATCCATGGCCGGATCTACTGTCACGATGCCGGCTGGCAGGTAGTGGACCCTCTGTGCCAGAGAGGGATTGGCGTGGACCGTGCTAGTGGACCGGTTCTAAGCCACTACTGGTTTTCACCAGAGCCCGCCGCAAAGCGGGATGGTCTTGCTGCGGCGGTAGTGACCAGGTCGTATCCACTAGCAACGGCTCACCTCTCTGGCTGCTGAAGATAGGCGCGGTACAAGGGAGTAGGCAGAAGCAAGGTCGGACGTAGCAGAAGGTCGGGGCAGGCAGCAAGGATCGTAGTCAGGGGCAACGGCAGAAGGTCTGGAAACACTGGCAAGGGACACACAAGGAACGCTTTCACTGGCACTAAGGCAACAAGATCCGGCAAGGGAGTGCAAGGGAAGTGAGGTAATATAGGGAGTGCACAGGTGATAACTCTAATTGGAACCACTGCGCCAATCAGCGGCGCAGTGGCCCTTTAAATCGCAGAGACCCGGCGCGCGCGCGCCCTAGGGAGCGGGGCCGCGCGCGCCGGGACAGAACAGACGGGGAGCGAGTCAGGTAGGAGAGCCGGGGTGCGCATCGCGAGCGGGCGCTACCCGCATCGCGAATCGCATCCCGGCTAGCAGCAGGATCGCAGCGCCCCGGGTCAGAGGACGTGACCGGGGCGCTGCAGCGGAGGAGGTGAAGCGAGCGCTCCGGGGAGGAGCGGGAACCCGGAGCGCTCGGCGTAACAGTATCTAACGAAATGTATCTTTTTTATTATGAAATGTTTATTAATTTTTAAACAGGGATCAATTTATGTGAGCGGGTAAATAACTAAAAATGTAGCTGACAATAATAAACATGTAGTGTGTGCGTGTTTTTCACTTTTTAAAAAAAAATGTTTAGGTAGTACTACTTATCCCAGCATGGAACACACTGATGGTAGTAGTAGTTACCTGTACTAATTGACAGATCTCTGGGGTCCCATGCGATCCTCTTGTATAGATGGGGCGGCAGCTATTCTATGGTTTTCTGCACTCACGTATATATATACACACATATTCATATTGCCCGCAGAGCTGTGATTGGCCAGATGGTTCCAGCCAATCACAGCTCTCTGTGAGAAATAGGAATATGTGTATATATACGGCTGTGCAGGGGACCATAGGAGAGCGGCCACCGCATCCATACATTATACAGGAGCATCACTGCGGGTGTCAGGAGTGATACCTGCAGTGATCTTTCCTTTACTACAAGTACTACTACTCCAACCATGGAGTACACTCTGCTCCATGCTGGGAGCTGTAGTACCTGCATTAATAGACAGATCGCAGCCGGTGTCAGAATTTACACTCGCTGCAATATGTCTATTAATGCAGGTACTACAGCTCCCAGCATGGAGCACTCCTCCTGACACCCGCTGCGATCGTCCTTATGTGAATGTCGGGATCAGCTGTTCTCAGGGCTACAGAGCCGGGAGAACAGCTGACGCTGAGCCGTAGGTATACATCGTATATATACTGCCCAGCAAGAATTTACAGTGAGCCTGCAATGTGTACACAGTATACACATTGCTGGCTTACTTAACCCCTTGCTGAGCTGTGCGCTATGCGCAAGCCCAGCAAGGGAAGAGTTAACTTACACTGCTGGACAGTGTAGGTTAACCCTTTGGGCGGTATACACTATATACAGTTATCTATAGATAGCTGTATATAGTGTATACAGAAGACAAAGTCCGCTTACTTCCCTCGAGTACCGGATAGGTCAGTGTAGCTCCGCCCCTAGTGGTGATGTCATTATGGGGCGGAGCTACAGAAGGGAACTAGGCTAGTTAATCTGAAGCTCTGTTCACATTGTCCATTTTGTATAATGTGAACAGACCCTTCTGGCAGTGTCTACCCAAAGAGGGAGCCACCAATTGGTGCAAAACTACAACTCCCAGCATGCCCAGACAGCCTTTGGCTGTCTGGGCATGCTGGGAGTTGTAGTTTTGCACCAATTGGTGGCTCCCTCTTTGGGTAGACATTGCATCATGGGTGCTCTCCCCAGCAGACAGCGCCAAAAATGTCATAACCATTTTTTTGTGTTTTTTTTCTTCTCGTTTCAGATCTGGGTATGCAGAAGATTACTGCGGATTCGATGGATTACGGCGGATACATTTTTTTTTCTTTCAATAAAATGTTTAATGAGGGCTGTGGGGGAGTGTTTTTTTAAATAAAATTATTTTTCCAATGTGTTGTGTTTATTTTTTTATTGAATTTTCAGGGTTAGTAGTGGAAGCTGGTCTTATTGACTGAATCCATTACTAAGCCGGGCTTAGCGTTAGCCCCAAAAACAGCTAGCGCTGACCCCCAATTATTACCCAGATACCCACCGCCACAGGGGTGCCGGGAAGAGCCAGTACCAACAGGCCCGGAGCGTCAAAAATGGCGCTCCTGGGCCTAGGCGGTAACAGGCTGGCGTTATTTAGGCTGGGGAGGGCCAGAAACAATGGTCCTCGTCTACCCTGGTAACATCAGGCTGTTGCTGTTTGGTTGGTATTGTGCTGAGAATGAAAATACGGGGAACCCTATACTTTTTTTAATTATTTTTATTTAAATAAATAAAATAAAAAACGCATAGGGTGCCCCGTATTTTCATTCTCAGCACAATACCAACCAAACAGCAACAGCCTGACGTTACCAGGGTGGGCGAGGACCATTGTTACTGGCCCTCCCCAGCCTAAATAACGCCAGCCTGTTACCGCCTAGGCTCAGGAGCGCCATTTTTGATGCTCTGGGCCTGTTGGTACCGGCTCTTCCCGAAACCCCTGTGGCGGTGGGTACCGGGGTAATAATTGTGGGTTAGCGCTAGCTGTTTTTGGGGCTAGCACTAAGCCTTGGTTTAGTCATGGATTCAGTCAATAAGACCAGCTTCCACTACTAACCCTGAAGATTCAATAAAAAAAAAAAAACACAACACATTGGAAAAATAATTTTATTTAAAAAAAACTCTCCCCCACAGCCCTCGTTAACCATTTTATTAAAAGAAAAAAAAAAGAATCCGCGTTAATCCATGAAATCCGCAGTAATCCTCTGCATACACGGATCTGAAACGAGAAGAAAAAAAACCACAAAAAAATGGTTATGACATTTTTGGCGCTGTCCGCTGGGGAGAGCACCCATGATGCAATGTCTACCCAAACAGGGAGCCACCAATTGGTGCAAAACTACAACTCCCAGCATGCCCAGACAGCCTTTGGCTGTCTGGGCATGCTGGGAGTTGTAGTTTAGCAACAGTTGGAGTCTCGCTGTCTGGGTAGACACTGCCAGAAGGGTCTGTTCGCATTATACAAAACGGACAATGTGAACATTGACGTCATCACTAGGGGCGGAGCTACACGGACCTTCCCGGCACTCGAGGGAAGTAAGCGGACTTCGTCTTCGGTATACACTGTATACAGCTATCTATAGATAACTGTATATAGTGTATACCGCCCAAAGGATTAACCTACACTGTCCAGCAGTGCAAGTTAACTCTTCCCTTGCTGGGCTTGCGCATAGCACACAGCTCAGCAAGGGGTTAAGTGAGCCAGCAATGTGTATTCTGTATACACATTGCAGGCTCACTGTAAATTCTTGCTGGGCAGTAGATGTATGATGTATACCTACGGCTCAGCGTCAGCTGTTCTCCCGGCTCTGTAGCCCTGAGAACAGCTGATCCCGACATTCACATAAGGACGATTGCAGCGGGTGTCAGGAGGAGTGCTCCATGCTGGGAGCTGTAGTACCTGCATTAATAGACATATTGCAGCGAGTGTAAATTCTGACACCGGCTGCGATCTGTCTATTAATGCAGGTACTACAGCTCCCAGCATGGAGCAGAGTGTACTCCATGGTTGGAGTAGTAGTACTTGTAGTAAAGGAAAGATCACTGCGGGTATCACTCCTGACACCCGCGGTGATGCTCCTGTATAATGTATGGATGCGGCGGCCGCTCTCCTATGGTCCCCTGCACGGCCGTATATATACACATATTCCTATTTCTCACAGTGAGCTGTGATTGGCTGGAACCATCTGGCCAATCACAGCTCTGCGGGAAATATGAATATGTGTATATATATGTGAGTGCAGGAGACCATAGAAGAGCGACCGCTGCATCTATACATTATACAAGAGGATCGCAAGGGACCCCGGCGATCTGTCAATTAGTACAGGTAACTACTACGCCCATCATGGAAGAGTGTGTTCCATGCTGGGAGTAGTAGTACTACCTAAAAAATGTAAAAAAAAAAAAGTGAAAAACACACACACACTACATTTTTATTATTGTGGCTACATCTTTAGTGCTTTACCCGCTCACATAAATTGATCCATGTTTAAAAATTAATAAACATTTCATAATAAAAAAGATACATTTCGTTAGATACAATTTTTTCCATCACTACTGTATCTTTTTTATTATGATTTTTTTTATGGTACCCAACGAAATTTTAATAAAAAAGGCATCTCCATAATTTTTTAGGATCGCTAAAGTCCAAAAAAGAATAAAGATTTACCGAATGTACCCGAATACCGAATGTATCTGAAAAAAAATCAAACTTTATCTGTATCCTTTTTGTTATCTTTGTTATTAGAATGAATTCTTTACGTTCGTGTACAGATAACGATCGCATTCGTTATTTACCGTATGCATTCGGGAAATAACGAATGCATTCGTTATTTTGCTATTCGTATTATCGTGGCTATTTGGGAATGTTCAAATTATGTTTTAGTGCATTCGGATCGGTCCGAATGCCCGAAAGCGGTAAAATTCGGTAAATTAGACATTCGTGCCGAACCGAATTGCACATCTTATCCCAGTGGCCAGACCCACCATGATCTCTGGCACGGCACCATGAAGCTTCCATGTTTGTGATGACATAAATGTATATGCGAGGGAGTGTAACATGAATGGAGGGGGCCTGACGGCTGTGGTCGCCCGTCACTTACGCAGAGTGAAGTTCGCACCATGCACTGGATAACTGGGGTGATGTGCCGGAGATCATGCTGGGTCCCAGCAGCTTGGTCAGTCAGCAGACTGATTTATATTGAACAGGGATAGTATTACATAATTGTTTTGAGGGGGCGTGGCTTGCTGCGGACTGAGATGGCTGCCTAATCTGTGAGCTCCCGCACCACAAGGCTGAATTTGCCCGACCGGACCTGCCACCCAATGCCGAGAGGGACCAGCCACTGGAGGAAAGTCCCCCTTGCCTGCTCGGACACCCAGCATCCTCCTGGGACCATCACCCGGTACCTTGTTCCGGCTCCCCCCTCAGTCCTCAGGCTCGCTGGGCCCTGTCTGCACTCTCCGATCCTGCGCCGTGGGTCCTGCAGTGGAGAGCAGGACCCGGCCTCTGCTGCCGCCCGACGGGCTTGCTGCTCCCCTGTGTACCTCTTGTCCCTGCACCCGCGGTCTGCTTCCTCCGCCAGCGGCTCCGGTGAGGGGCTTGTGGCCTGTCAGAAGCCTCTGCTCTCCTGTGCTGCTGCTGAGAGCCGGCGCCACATCCTGGGATTCCCCCAAGAGACTCTGCTGCTCTGCGCTGCCCGGAGCAGGTAAGCTCCTGCCCTGCACTACCACTGCCTGAGGCGACCCTGGTCCCTTCTCCTGCCACTCCAACCGGTTCTCCCTCCCGGTACTCTTCCCCGCTTGGGCCTGAGGGGAACCCTTGTGCTGAGCTGCTGCAGGACGTGCCCCCAGCCCTGCAAGTGCTTCCACCCTCAGGGTGCCTCCATTCAAGTTCCCCAGCCCTTACTCCTCAGTCTCCCCCTATGGCTGCACTAGATTGGGCTGCTGTCCCCTTCTCACCTGCCGCCTCTCCCTGTCTATTGCTGGGGACAGACCCCCTGGGACTCCCCTGTCGCACTCCAGTGGTTCCCCTAAACTACAGAGAGCCATGCCCCATCAGCAACACCTTGCGAGTTCCCATGGGGCTGAGCGTCCGCTGGACCCCCGTCGTCCTCTGTCCCTCGAGGGCCTTCCTTTCCTGCAGCCGTCCACTTTGTCTGGGGGGTCTCTACTCCTCCCTACTGCCTCCCTTAAGCTCCCTCATTCTTCCTCTTCCACTTTTACCTTGTGCAATGGCACTAGGCAGGGGTTTCCGCTGTCCCCCCAGATCTTTGCTTTGTGCATTGAGCCTCTTGCTGCTCTGATCCAGGGGGATCCGTACATCTCTGGTGTCTCCCTCCATGACAGAGATTTCAAAATCTGCCTCTTTGCTGACGATATCTTACTCACCCTCACTAATCCTCTCATCTCCTTGCCTTCCCTGTATAAACCGCTACATGCTTATGGCCTGGTTTCTGGCTATAAGGTTAACCTTTCCAAAACTGAAGCTCTACCCTTTAACCTCCCTCCTACACAGACCTCTCTATTGCAAACTAACTACTCTTTCCGCTCATCCTCCTCTGCTATCACTTACTTGGGTGTCTCTATCTCCTCCCTCCCCATGTCGGTTATGCTTACTGGGAGATCTCGTGGAGGGTCGGGTGTTCTATAACTGTTTCTCTGCCTACTGACTTTGAGCGGTTGTGTAGGGGTGGTCCTTTGATGAGGGGACTTCTCTCCAGTATTTACTCCTTCCTTCTCTCTCCTCCTGATGCTCCCCCCCTCTCACCGCTATATGGGATGCTGGGAAGAGGCTCTCAATGTTACTATTACTCTTCCCCAATGGCAATGCATCTGAGAACGGGCTTCTAAAGCTTCTATCTGCACGGCATATAAAGAGACTCAATACAAAATGCTTATGGGATGGTACCACACTCCAGCCTTACTTAACAAGCTTAACCCTGATATCCCTCCTCAATGCTAGCGTTGTGGTGTGGGCTTAGGTTCTGTTTTCCATATCTTCTGGTCTTGCCCCCTAATAGTTCCCTTCTGGACTAGGGTGCAGGGATTGCTTCACACAGACTTGGGTCCTGTAGTTCCTCTTGACTCTCTAATCTTCCTGCTCCACCTGTCCTCTAGGGTGCTGGCTAAGAAACCTATTAAACTCTTTTTGCATATTGTGATTGCAGCCAAAACCCTCATAGCTAAACACTGGAGGTGTACCTGGACCCCATATGAGGATGAGCCTGTGGCTAGGATTCGGCAGATTCACTCCCTGGAATCTCTCACAGCTTCCTTGAACAATACCCTTCCACAATTTCTGTCTGTGGGAACCGTGTGACAGATTTATTGATAGCTGTCCTCCATGACCTGTTTCCCTCTATCCTCCTCTGACTGACTTTTTCTTCCTCCCTCCCTCCTTCCATCTTCCCCCCTTTTATCCTTCCGTGTGTGTTCCCTTTCTGTTGTCCCGTGTTTTGTGTTGTCATCTGGTTCATCCTATTGTTCCCCCCGTCAACCCTTCAATATTGTGATTGCACTTTTGTCTTTCCCTTCTTTCAGTTCTTTATTTGACATGACTGGCTCTCTTGGGCTATCAGTATATATATTTTTTTTTTATTCATCGACATTTGCAACAAGGTGATTGTTCTTGTGTTCTCACTGTGTGGGACTCCGTCCCTAGCCTTTGACATATTTTTATTGTTTGTTTCATTATAAAACTCTAATAAAAATGTACAGTTTAAAAAAAGAAAAAAAGATAATTGTTTTGAGAAGAATTGAAAAGAACACCAGTGGGCACCATAGCAAATGTTTAACTTTACTATCTGCACAGAGGAGCTCTTTTTTAATTATTTCAATGGAAAAAGTGTTGTTTTATTTGTGGTAGCCCGGTACAGGGGTTGTACCCCTGTACCCTTGCTGCCCTGTCAGGCAACCTCCCTGCAGTGTCCCCTGGGCCCCCTGCATCTGTTCCCCTTGTACAGTTATTGTTATGCAATGTAATGTATATAAAATGTTGTAGCTTTAAGAATCAGTGTCATGTGATTGTAACTCAGTGAGGTATCAGTGACCATGTGACCTTAAGGTGACCTATGGGACCCCTCCCAGTCTACCCCAAATAAGCCCTGGGTGGAGATAACTCTCGCACTTATGTTCTTGAGTTCCAGTTAAGTCTTTGCTGAACCACAGTGCAGTCAAGTCCTAGGTGTGTACCTGGAGGCCTAAAGTCTGTTGCGCAGCCACAAGTCTGCAAGTCCACTACCCCCAGGGTCCAAGTCAGAGCTGTAAGCTACAAATAGTCAGGGGTATAGTCAGTCAAGTCAAAGTCAACCTGTCTTCTGTCAGCATGGCCTGCATCAGAATTGTTCCAGTCCACTACAAGTCCTGAAGTCTCTGAAGTCACTGGTCACCTCCGTGGGCCTGGGTAAGCTGTATAGAGTAATTCACCTGTCTAATTCAGTAAAGCTACCGTTGTTCCATCACTTGGTGTCGGAGTCATTATTGCCCTCGTGCCTAGTCCAGGATCCAGCGTTATACCTTTGGGTGGTACTGAGGATAAACCACGCCCTGGGGTCACGAATACAAGAGGTTAACGCCATCTGCCCCTAGGGTAATTCCCTCTGCCCTGCATCACACCCTCTACTACATATATACTCTACAAAAAAAAAAAAGAAAAATAAATTTACTAATGGGAAAACCCATTAATGGTAAAGTCTCTGGTGGTCTGGACAATGGGCTCCACTCTCTGGTTGCTTTTTCGGCTTTCAAGGAAATCGGGACTTTAGGCCTAAAACCAGCCCTATTCTACTGCCACTATTTGATTTTGGAGATTAGAAACTTCTGGATTGTTGCTTTCATACACATCTGCTTAGGGCTCTCATGGGGGACTGTCTTCCACTATCAACAGTCTATCCTAAATATTAGTGCTTACAGCTCACAAACCATCGTAGTCTCAAACAGAAGCAGCAAAATGTTATTCTGTGCTGTCATAACTGCCGGTGCTGGAGTTGAAACTGTTGCCTAAATGCGATTTCAGTGCCAATAATGTTTATTCAATTGCTTAATGCTTTCATGAAGCCAGAGAAAAACACTGGAGAAATGTTGATATGAAAAATGACAATGTTTTACAGGAATACAAAAAAAAGATGGATATGCTGAAAATTTAGACACAGCTAGAAAATGAAAACATTGAAGGACAAGAGGAAGAACCGTATTGTATTTTATTGTATTTACTCCTAATTGTATTTTATTTGAATACTGGCAAAACTATCTGGGCCTATAGCCAGAATCAGCCAGTTTTATGGAAGAAGCAATTAAATGCTCATATGCAAGTGTACAGTCATGCTGAGCATGCATTCAGGTCTGCCAGTAGAATGCTAATGTCCGGACGGTGACTAGAAAGCAGAAATACTAAGCAGAGCAGTCCCCATTCTGTTACTAAAATCAGATTTCTTTAGCATAATGATATTAGAAATGGCTCTGACACCAGTAGATCACCCATGTAGAGGTCTGAGTTCATTAGTAGAGGGTTCCAAAGCAGGCCTAGCAGAAGCTATTCATATAAAAGAAATATATCATCCAGAAGTGCTTATGCAGGTTGTGTGTATTTGAGCTCACAGCCTACCCTGACATCATCTATTTTATATCTGCCAGCTATCCTGGAATGTCTGGTACACTGCCAGAGTAACAAGATAATATCGTGAGTGGAGCATTTTTCTTACAATATACTCATCTATCCTTGTTTCTCTTCAAGTGCAAGGATGTTGTCTGAGGTGGCCTGTAAAGTAAAGGGGTCTGCAGGAGAATCAACCAAGTCTGGTTTCGGGGGCCTGGACTAGAATCAGGTTTAGTCTGCTCTTTGTAATGAGCTATTCTGGGCGGAGTTCAGTATTACCGTTTTTGCATTTTCGTTTTTTTCCTTCTTACCTTTAAAAAATCATAACTCTTTCAATCTTTCACCTAAAAATCCATATGATTGCTTATTTTTTGCGCCACCAATTCCACTTTGTAATGATGTCAGTGATTGTATACCAAAAATCTACGGCAAAATGGAAAAAAAAATCAATGCGAGACAAAATTGATGGATTCCGTTTCTGCACAGTACATTTTTCGGTAAAAATTACACCTTCTTTTTATTCTGTAGGTCCATACGGTTAAAATGATACCCTACTTATGTAGGTTTGATTTTGTCGTACTTCTGGAAAAAATCAAAACTACATGCAGGAAAATTTATACGTTTAAAATTGTCATCTTCTGACCCCTATAACTTTTTAGTTTTCCGCATATGGGGCGGTATGAGGGCTCATTTTTTGCGCCGTGATCTGAAATTTTTAGAGGTACTATTTTTCATTGATAGGACTTATTGATCGCTTTTTATTCATTTTTTCATGATATAAAAAGTGACCAAAAATGGACTATTTTGGACTTTGGAATTTTTTTGCGCGCACGCCATTTACCGTACAGTTTAATTAATGATATATTTTTTATAATTCGGACATTTCCGCACGCGGTGATACCACATATGTTTATTTTTATTTACACTGTTTTTTTTATGGGAAAAGGGGAGTGATTCAAACTTTTAATAGGGGAGGGGTTAAATGATCTTTATTCACTTTTTTTTTCACTTTTTTTTTTGTAGTGTTATAGCTCCCATAGGGACCTATAACACTGCACACACTGATCTATTACATTGATCACTGGTTTCTCATAAGAAACCAGTGATTGATGATTCTGCCGCTTGACTGCTCATACCTGGATCTCAGGCACTGAGCAGTCATTCGGCGATCGGACAGCGAGGAGGCAGGTAGGGACCCTCCAGCTGTCCTATAAGCTGTTCGGGATGCCGCAATGTCACCACGGCTATCCCGAACAGCTCTCTGAGCTAACCGGCATGGTTTCACTTTCATTTTAGACGCAGCGTTCAACTTTGAATGCCGCGTCTAAAGGGTTAATAGCGCTTGGCAGCGTGATCAATGCCGCGCGCTATTAGCCACGGGTCCCGGCCGTTGCTAGCCACGCCGTGGCCCCGCGTTATAGATCGGGAGCGGACTCCTGGGTCCTTAACAGGTTAAAGGAGGAAAATCTAGAATACAATGTAAAGTATAGGACAGTGATTTTCAACCAGTGGACCTCCAGATGTTGCAAAACTACAACTCCCAGCATGCCCGGACAGCCGTTGGCTGTCCGGGCATGAAAGGAATTGTAGTTTTGCAACATCTGGAGGTCCGAAGGTTGAAGACCACTGGTATAGGAGGTAATACTCACGTGTCCCCGCCGCTCCGGACCCATCACCACTCGTCACCGCTACCCTGGAAGTCGCCCTCCATCGCTGTCGCTGCGTCCCCGGGGTGTCCCCGTCGCTCCAGAACGTCTCTGCTGCCTGGTATCCTCGCTCTCCGTCACCGCCATCACGTCGCTACGTACGCCGCTCCTATTGGATGACGGGACGGCGTGCTCGACGACGTGATGACGACGAAGGAGAGCACCGGCCATGCAGGGGATCACGGCACGGAGCAGACACCGAGGAGGCAGGTAAGGTCCCTCCCGGTGCAGCCGGGTTAGTGTCACTTTCGCTTCAGATGCGGCGGTCAGCTTTGATCGCCGCATCTGAAGGGTTAATACAGGGCATCACCGCGAACGGTGATGTCCTTTATTATCCGCGGGTTCCGGACAGGGTTTTAATGTGTATTCGCCATATAAGACGCACCAACTCCCCCCCCCCCCCCCCCCCCCCCGGGGAAGAAAAAGTGCGTCTTATACAGCGAAAAATACGGTAGATCACAGTTCTGGTATCTTTACACAGGGGGCTCTGGCCTGTGCTTGGTGTTTAGAGGGTCTTGGTTGATATTTGATTAGCGGGTCAGGTGTCTGTGTTAGTTTAGTGGGTTGTGCCCCTTACGAGCACTTACAGCGATAGGCTCTGTATTCTTTAAATTGCACATCTCCCTTCACTTAGGGAAAGCCTGCTTCCACACAGAGTGGGAGATTGACCAAGACCTGTGCTGAGATAAAGTTGTCCAGTTGCCTATAGCAACCAATCACATAGCTTATTTTATTTTTCAAAGGCCTTTTCAAAAAGGAAAGAAGTGATCTGATTGGTTGCTATGGGCAAATGGTCAACTTTTCCTCAGCACAAGTTGTGATGAATCTCCCCCATAGTTCCTGACCTATGGCCTAGATGATCAGGCAGAACAGTAATGACTGTATGTCAGTCCTCTCCATCTTCTCACTGTACTCATCTCTATGATCAGGGCAGGCAGGAAATCGGAATCATGCCATGTATACTACAGAGGAAATTGTATAGTTCTTTTCTGTCTGACCACAGTGCTCTCTGCTGACACCTTTGTCCATGTCAGGAACTGTCCAGAGTAGGAGCTAATCCCCATAGCAAATCTCTCCTGACATGGACATAGGTGTCAGCAAAGAGCACTGTGATCAGACAGAAAACAACAACTCAACTTCCTCTGTAGTATACAGCAGCTGATAAGTACTGGAAGGGTTAAGATTTTTTAATAGACATAATTTACGAATCTGTTTACCTTTCTCTCACCAGTTGATATGAAAAAATTGTTTTACACCGGAGTATCCCTTTAAGGGATTTAAAGATATGTTTAGCATAAAAAATAAAATTTTAAGTATTAGAAAAAAGTTTCACGTGTCACATAGACATGTAAAAAGTTTTAGCTGAAACCTGCATTGATTGCAAGATATAGCCTTCGCTCCCTGACTCTTTGCAGGAGACCGTCTTGTAACATCAGCGCTCCGGCCAGACACGCTGGCCGTGAGCGCTCTCCTCCCATGTCTCCGCTACCGGCGGGGCTGGGTTTCACATCGCGGGATGCACCCGCATAAAAATTCCAGCCTGTTACTCACCTTCCTGGTCTTCCGTGTTTTCAGTCCCGGCACGCGTGCCCCTGCGCCGGAGCTCTGTGATTTAAAGTGCCCTAATTAGTTTCTTCGCCTGTTCCCTCCCTATAAGTGTGTGCACCTCCCCCTGCCCTGTGTCGGATCTTTGTTGCCCTAGTGCCTGAGAGAAAGCTTCTGTGTCCCAGTGATTCTGTTTTCCATGTACCTGATCCTTGTTCCATTACCTGACCCTGCTACTGTGCCGCTTGCCTTGACCTTCAGCTATCCTGAACACGTCTTCTCATTACCCTCCTGGACTATGCTTCATCCCAGCAACCTGTGTGGACAAGTCATCGACCTGTGTGGACAAGTTTGCGGTTAAAACCAGCAGCACCTTAGACTCCGCACCCTGGCATGGCTCATGTGATCATCCACATAGGCCCTGAGGATCCACCACCTGACATGACCCAGTAAGATCCAGCCCTGGATTCCACTGGGGTGCCTCTGCCCGATGTTTTGGATCTCTCCACCATAGTGGCTCAACAGTCGCAGCAGTTAGCTCGTCAAGCGCAACAGCGTAATCAACTTTCTGCTGTGGTGCAACAGCTTATTGCCACTCAGCAGCAGTAACAGCAACAGCAGCAGCAACCTGTTCCTGAGCCTCCTCCTGTGTCAGCTGTTTCTTCTGGGCCCAAGCTTCATTTATCCTTGCCCTCAAAGTTTGACGGAGATCCCAAGCTGTGTAGATGCTTTGTGACACAGTGTTCTATGCATCTAGAACTCATGGCAAATCAGTTCCCGACGGAGCATGCTAAAGTGGCATTTGTGGTCAGTCTACTGTCTGGCCTGGGCATACCTCTCTGGGATCGTATTGATCCGGTCTTCTCGAACCTGCCAGCCTTCCTTGCAGAATTCCGCTAAGTATTTGAAGAACCAGCACGAGCCTCCTCTGCCGAGACAGCTCTTCTGACTCTTTGTCAAGGAAACTCCTCTGTGGACAACTACACTGTTCAATTCCGCACACTGGCTTCTGAACTGGCTTGGAACGATGAAGCCTTGCGTGCCACCTTTAAAAATGGACTCTCCAGTAGAATGAAGGATGCTCTCTCTGCTCGAGCGAACTTATCCATTTGGCCTCCCATATTGATGTGCATTTTGCCGAGAGGCAGAAAAAATTGAAAGAGAACCTGCCCAAACACGGCGATTACCCCAACTGTCTCCTGTGTTCCAACCTCCACCTCTTCCGTCTTCTTTGCCCCCTGCCAAAAAGGCTATGGAGGTGGATCGCTTTCGCCTAACGCATCAGAAAAGATCCCCTCGACGAAATGAGAATTTGTGCCTATTTTGTGTCAGTCCAGAGCACTTTCTCAGACTGTTCTATACGTTCTTTGCATCTGGGAGAACGCTTGCAATTTGAACAAGTGGACGAGTGGCTTCCCTAGATGTGAATATTACCTCTGCTGGTTTGACCATTCCAGTTCAGGTCTTTTCTCCTGTTAAGACATCTTTCAATGCTTCTGCATTTTTGGATTCTGGTTCCGCTGGCGACTTCATTGGTGCCTCCCTGGTCCAGAAACCTTGTCTTCCAGTGACTCGTCTTGCCAAGCCCTTGTACATTTCCTCTGTTAATGGGCAAAATCTGAACTGTAAGGTGTTATACCGCACTGAACCTCTCATCATGCAAGTAAGAGATTAGGAAAATATTGAGTTCTGTGTGCTACCACATTGTACTTCGGAGCCTCTTCTTGGTCTTCCTTGGCTTCAACGTCATTTTCCTCAAGTAGATTGGAAATATGGTGAAATTACATGTTTCGGACAGTTTTGCCAAAATCATTGCTAACAAAGACTTCAGGGCTGACACTTTTTCAAGGTTCTCCGATGTCGCAGGTTTGTACTCCACGCCAAGGCATAATATTACTCCTGAGCGATTGTTTCCTTTAGCTCCTGTCTATCTTCAGCAAGTTTCACCTGGAAAATCTTTTGTACCTGCTAAACTAAGACATAAAGTCTTGAATTGGGGACATTCTTCTTTGCTGCCTGTTCACCCTGGAAAATGGAAGACTATTCAATTGATCTCCCAGCATTACTGGTGGCTGCACCTTGAACGCAATGTTGCAGATTATGTTTGTTCCTGTGTTACCTGTGCCCGTAACAAAATTATTCAACAGAAACCTGCGGACCATTTACAGCCTTTGTCCACTCCTGAAACCCTCCAAGAAGAGGGGGAGACCAAAAGGGGGGTACTCTAACATCAGCACTCCGGCCAGACACGCTGGCCGTGAGCGCTCTCCTCCCATGTCCCCACTGCTGGTGGGGCTGGGATTCGTATCATGGGAGGCGCCCACATGCGAGTTCTAGCCCGTCACTCACCTCCCTGATCTTCTGTGTTCTCAGTCCCGCTGTGATTTTAAGGGCCAGTACGCCCTAATTAGTAGGGATGTAAGAAAAAATCGATTCTCGCGATAATCGCGATTTTTTCATTTGCCGATACTGAATCGATTCAAAATATTTTTGAATCGATTCTTTTAGGGATGTGGAATTTTTATCTCCTGACGCCCTAAACAGCAAGTTTGTGGAGCCGGGCAGGCCGGATCTGACATGGCGTCGCTCTGGGTGTATGGAGCGGGCTCCGACTCGTGCCTGCTCCGTACTATGCGACCCCCGGCTGATTTCAGTAGCCGGGGGCCGCCGCTAATAGCCAGCATGCGGCGATCGCCGCGGCTGGCTATTAAAGGAGTACTCTGGTGCACACTTTTCTCATGTTATGCAAAATAAAAGAAAACGCACTTTATCTTACCTGCCAACGAGCCCCCGGAGCTCCTGTACAGGTGTTCGGTCCCCGGGCTGTATTCTTCTTACTTCCTGTTAGCCCGGCACGTCACACGGAGCTTCAGCCTATCACTGGCCGCAGCGATGTCCCGCCTCTGCTGGTGATAGGCTGAAGCTCCATGTGACGTGCCGGGCTAACAGGAAGTAAGAAGAATACAGCCCGGGGACTGAACACCTGTACCGGAGCTCCGGGGGCTCGTTTCCAGGTAAGATAAAGTGCGTTTTCTTTTATTTTGCAGCCCGGACAGGATAAAATGAGAAAAGTGAGCACCGGAGTACTAGATCGTCGCTGTCAAACCTGACAGTGGCGTCTATTGGGATCTATGAATGCTCCCAGGTGGGTGATGTATCGGGATATATCGCGATGTATCGTCACCTAGACGGTATTGCGATATATCGGGATATATCGAATCGCCACACTGGTATCGCGATTCGAATCGAATCGCCAAATTCTTGGCGATTCACACCCCTACTAATTAGTTTCTTCACCTGTTCCTTCCCTATAAGCAGGGCCGCCGTCAGGGGGGTACAACCCATACACCTATATGGGGCCCGGAGGTTCAGGGGGGCCCTGTCAGTGAGTGACTGTCACTCACTGACCGCTGGGTGCCCCCAGGACTATGACCGGGCCTCATAGTCCGGGGGGCCCCCACATTTCAATAAACAAAGCAGGGCCAGACAGGTCAGGGGTTGATGGGAGTAGAGACGTCACGTGCCCCGCGCAGGCACGCACGTCTACTCCAATCACCTGACCTGTCCCTGCCTATGTCCCCGCGCGAACCTCCAGCAGAGACGATCCTCAGTGACAGGACTAGGAGCAGCCGCCTCACGCCAATACATTGATCGCCGGCAGGGTAAGTAAACTGGCGCGGGGGGCCCAGGGGGGTGTTATGGGGTGATAAGCGGTGCAGGGGGGGGTGAAAGTGGTGCAGGGGGGTGATAAGTGGTGCAGGGGGGGTAATAAGTGGTGCAGGGGGGGTGATAAGCGGTGCAGGGGGGTGATGAGAGGTGCTGGGGTGTTATGGGGTGATAAGAGGTGCAAGGGGGTGTTATGGGGGTTATAAGAGGTGCAGGGGGGTGTTATGGGGGTTATGAGAGGTTCTGGGGGTTGATGAGAGGTGCGGGGGGGGGGGTGATTGGGGTGATTAGAGGTGCAGGGGGGTTATGGGGGTGATGAGAGGTGCAGGGAGGTTATGGGGGTGATAAGAGGTGCAGGGGGGTTATGGGGGTGATGAGGGGTGCAGGGGGGTTATGGGGTGATGAGGGGTGCAGGGGGGTTATGGGGTTGATGAGGGGTACAGGGGGGTTATGGGGTTGATGAGGGGTGCAGGGGGGTTATGGGGGTGATAAGAGGTGCTGGGGGGGGGGTTACGGGGGTGATGAGGAGATGTGCAGGGGGGTTATGGGGGTGATGAGGGGTGCAGGGGGGTTATGGGCGTGATAAGAGGTGCGGGGGGTTACGGGGGTGATGAGGAGAGGTGCAGGGGGGTTATGGGGGTGATGAGAAGTGCAGGGGGGTTATGGGGGTGATGAGAGGTGCCGTGGGGTGGTGGTGATGAGAGGTGCAGGGGGGTGATGAGAAGTGCAGGGGGGTTATGGGGGTGATGAGAGGTGCAGGGGGGTTATGGGGGTGATGAGAGGTGCAGGGGGGTGACGAGAGGTGCAGGAGGTCATGGGGGTGATGAGAGGTGCAGGGGGGGGTTATGGGGGGTGATGAGGAGAGGTGCCCCCTCGCCCCTCTCCTCATCACCCCCCATATCCCCCCCTGGTTATAGTAGTGATGAGGAGAGGTGCGGGGGGGGGGGGGGGGGAGTTATAGTAGTTAGAGATGAGCGAATTTTCAAAAATTCGATTCAGCCAATTCGCCGAATTTTCTAAAAAAGTTTGTTTCGATCCAAATTTTTTCGCGGTGAATCTATATTAACAAAGGCTATTTCTAGCCTACATACAGCCTCTATAGGGGTATAGAAAACGTTGCTGTGTTCTAAAACGCATATGGAGTGTGCTGGGTTAGTGAAATAATACTGTTGTTCAGAATAACATGCAGATTACCGGCATCTCTTTTAGAATCACTGCTGCACAGAAGCACAATGACAGAGCCTGGTGGTGGCATCAGTGTCAGGAGACCATATAGTGACTGAATGACAGTGTGGAGGTGTTGGCAGCATGAGGAGACCATTTAGTGGCTGAATGGCACAGCGTTGAAGTGTTGGCAGCATGAGGACACCATATAGTGGCTGAATGACACAGCTTGGATGAGGCTGAAGCGTGAGGACACCATATAGTGGCTGAATGACACAGAATGGAGGTTTTGGCAGCATGAGGACACCATATAGTGGCTTAATGACACAGCATGGACATGTTGGCAGCATGAGGACACCATATAGTGACTGAATGACACAGCTTGGACATGTTGTCAGCATGAGGACACCATATAGTGGCTGAATGACACAGCTTGGATGAGGCTGAAGCATGAGGACACCATATAGTGGCTGAATGACACAGCATGGAGGTGTTGGCAGCATGAGGACACCATATAGTGGCTGAATGACACAGCTTGGATGAGGCTGAAGCATGAGGACACCATATAGTGGCTGAATGACACAGAATGGAGGTTTTGGCAGCATGAGGACACCATATAGTGGCTTAATGACACAGCATGGACATGTTGGCAGCATGAGGACACCATATAGTGGCTGAATGACACAGCATGGAGGTGTTGTCAGCATGAGGAGACCATATAGTGGCTTAATGACACAGCATGGACATGTTGGCAGCATGAGGACACCATATAGTGGCTGAATGACACAGCATGGACCTGTTGTCAGCATGAGGACACCATATAGTGGCTGAATGACACAGCTTGGATGAGGCTGAAGCATGAGGACACCATATAGTGGCTGAATGACACAGCATGGAGGTGTTGGCAGCATGAGTAGACCATATAGTGGATGAATGGCACAGCCCAGAGTTGCCAGCAGCATGAGTAGGCACTAGGCCTTCACAATCCCTAAGATTAAAAGATGAATTAAGAAATTGAAATCGAAGATTTTGGATAGCGGGTGCTACCTATGAGAAAATTTGAAATTACCAGACCCAGGCCCCACAGCGGCATCAGTAACCCATATATTGCCTGAATGACACAGCCTGGAGTTGGCTGATGCACGAGTACACACCAGTGCTTCACAATCCCTCCAAAAAAAACACCACAATTTTAGAAATGTTTGAAAAAGATTTTGGATAGCGGGTGCTACCCATGAGAACATTTGAAATGAATAGACCCAGGCCCAGCAGCGCCATCATTTTTTTATTTGAAATTTAAACCAACCTTTGCGTGTCCCGGACCCCAGCGTGTGGGTACGAAGGACCAAATCCAACAAGCCCCCACAGGGCTCATGTGACCGTGAGATTTAGGCGAAACATCTCCATTGCCCTGACCGGCCATTGTGTTCTTGACTTCTTGCCAAGGCAAACCATGTGAAGAACAGTGTGACATCGCCATGACCTGCACACATGGAAGGGCCACTGAGACTTGTCTGGGCAGTGGAGGCTTAAGACACAGAGGAGGATGTGGAGGCGGAGTAGCACACTGTCGCAGGACCAACGGGCTGACAGAGTGTAGCAGGAAGCAGCATTGAGTACACACCAGGGCTTCAGAATCCCAAAGAAAAAACAACCATTTTTAAAATAATTTTAGGACTATTTAGGACAGCGGGTGCTACCTATATGTTGCATGAATGACACACCCTGGAGTTGGCTGATGCATGAGTACACACTAGGGCTTCACAATCCCTCAAAATAAACACAACAATTGTAGAAATTTATGAAGAAGACTTATGGATAGCGGATGCTACCTATGAGAAAATTTGAAATTTCCAGACCCAGGCACAGCAGCACCATCAGTAAACCATATATTGCTTGAATGACACAGGCTGGAGTTGGCTGATGCATGAGTACGCACCAAAGCTTCACAATCCCTAATAAAAAAGACAAACATTTTTGATGAAAATTTTTTATGAAAATTTAGGACAGCGAGTGCTCTCTATATATTACCAGAATGACGCAGCCTGGAGTTGGCTGCAGCATGAGGAGACCATTGAAATCTGTGATTTTTTTATTTGAAATTTAAATCAAAATTTATGTCCCGGACCCAGCCATGTGGGTACAAAGGACCTAATCTCCCAAGCACCCACAGGGCTTATGTGGCCGTAAGATGTAGGCGCAAAGTCTACATAGCCCTGACCGGCCATTTTTGGTTTTTGTACCTTTGTTTAAGAACAAGCGCATATCCAAGAGTCCAGAAGACTCTATAATGCAGGACGGTGGACCACCAAAAGACATTCTTCTATAAAAGAGTTTTTTTTGAAAATTTTACTTAACAAATCACACGCAAAAATCGTTCAGTGGTGTAATGGTTATTATTGTGGAAAATTCAAGTTTCTTACTGTGATAATTATCAGAAAATTTGAAGAAAAAAAAAACACTACCCAGGAGTGTTTAATAATCCCATACATTGCACTATAAATGTTAAAATTTTAATTAAGCATGTATGCATCTATTTCAAAAATCCTAAAATTAAAGGCCCAAGCCCAGAAGCATCAGGAAGTCAAGTACTTCCTGAAAGACACAGGAGCAGTCAGGAGTAGGCATCAGCAGTACCCAAGAGGCTTTAATAACCCCTTACATTGCACGATCACTCACGAGATCGAGCAATAACAGGTGTGTTATGCCCTCAGATGTCCGGGGCTGCACGCGCGCTACACTGAACGGACCAGCGTGTGTCTATCTTTCACCGACAGGTGTGGGTAACCCGCTGAACCCCTTTCGCGATAGGGATCAGGGATTGCAATTATTTGCCAGGAAAGAAGAATCACAACTAAGCGCCGGTCATAAGCTCGGGTTCATTAAGTCCCTGCCCTTTGTACACACCGCATGTCTCTACTACCGATTGGATGGTTTAGTGAGGTCCTCGGATCGGCCCCGGTGGGGTAGGAGAAGGCCCTAGCAGAGCGCCGAGAATTTAAAGATCATTGTTGAAATTAGCATTAAGCATGTATTAGCTACTGCTAAACCTCCAAAAATGTAAGGCCCAAGGCCTGAGGCATCAGAGAGGCAATTATTTCCTGAAAGACACAGAATGAGTCAGGAGCAGTTATTCGCAGTACCCAAGAGGGTTTCATAGCTGACCCCTTACATTTAAAAGTCAATGTTGAAATTTGCATTAAGCATGTATTTAGCTACTGCTAAACATCCAAACCTAAAGGCCCAAGGCCAGAAGCATCAGTAAGGCAAGTTGTTCCTGAAAGACACAGGATGAGCCAGGAGCAGGCAATCGCAGTACCCAAGAGGGTTTCCTAACCAACCCCTTACATTTAAAGATGAATATTGAAATTTGCATTAAGCATGTATTTAGCTACTGCTAAACATCCAAAAATTAAAGGCACAAGGCCAGAAGCATCAGTGAGGCAAGTAGTTCCTAAAAGACACAGGATGAGCCAGGAGCAGGCAATCGCAGTACCAAAGAGGGTTCCATAACCCTAATTGATAACCCAAGAGGGTTTCATAACCAACCATAATTGGGAAATGTTGGTGTAGCAGCTTGGTCAATCTACTCTGAGGCATCTGGCATTGGTGGCTGGAAATCCTGGCTGATCCATCCCTGATTCATCTTGACAAATGTCAGTCTCTCCACATTTTTGGTGGACAGACGAGTTCGCCTTGGGGCGATTATGGCCCCGGCCGCACTAAACACCCACTCTGATGGCACACTACTGGCCGGGCAGGACAGCTTTTCCAGGGCAAACTCTGCTAGTTGTGGCCATAAATCATGTTTGGCTGCCCAGAAGTCCAGCGGATCTTCAATGGTTGTTGGCATGGCCATGTCAAGGTATGCCACCACCTGCTGGTTCAGGTCCTGCTCCATGTCTACCTGCTGCTGATGAGTTGCTTCACTATGCGGGTGAAGAAAGCTACTCATCAGCGACTGTAGACTCAGGCTGCTGCTGATTGAGCTGGTACTGCTCCTCCCACCCCTCCCCTCCCCAGCAGCCATGGCAGTGGAAGGTGAGCGCAGAGGGTCCCCCGAGTCAGACCTGCAAGTGGATGGACCATGTGGCCGATAGGCATCAGCCAACTGACTACGTAGAATGTCTCTGTAGTAGGTCAGTTTGTTCTCCCTCTCAGTGGGTGTAAAAAAGGCCCCCATTTTGGGACGGTAGCGAGGGTCTAATAAGGTGGAGATCCAGAAGTCACCCCGCTGACGAATTTTGACAATTCGGGGGTCACTACGCAAGCAACTGAGCACGCATCATGCCATTTGCGCCAGTGACTCGGAGGGACTACCTGCCTCCATCTCCACTGCATACTGCCATGGTGTGTCTGGGTCCTCTGTCTCAACTTCCTCATAACCCTCCAGCTCCTCTGTCTGCTCCTGCTCCTCCTCTCCTGTCCGACGACTAGAAATACCGGCCATCTCATCCAACCTAAACTGTTCTCCGCTCTGCCCCTCATCATCCTCTTCCTCCAGTTCAGCCCCCACAGGGCTCATGTAGCCTTGAGATGTAGTCGCAACGTCTCCATTGCCGTGACCATCCATGGTTTCAATCATTTGTTGTAGGAAATGTAGGAGTGGAATTACGTCGTTCATGGCGTAATCCAGGCGACTCACAAATAATGTGGCTTCCTCAAAGGGCCTCAGCAAACGGCAGGTGTCACGTATGAGCTGCCGCTGGTTCACATTGAAGTTACACAGGGGAGTACTCCTATCAGCTTGGATCATCAAGAAATCGGGGATGGCTTTTCTTTGTTCGTGTAGTCTGTCCAACATATGGAGGGTGGAATTCCAATGTGTGGCAACGTCACAAATAAGACTATGTTTTGGGATACCGTTCTGACGCTGCAGCTCAAGGAAGGTGTGCTTGGCAGTGTACGAGTGGCTGAAGTGCATGCACAGTTTCCTTGCCATTTTCAGGATGTTTTGCAAATGGGGTGAAGACTAGAGGAAGTGCTTGACAACCAGATTCAACACGTGTGCCATGCAGGGCGCATGTTTCCCACTTCCTTGTCGCAGCGCGGACACGATTTTCTTCCCATTGTCTGTCACCATGGTTCCCATTTCCAGATTTCATGGAGTAAGCCATACTCGTATTTCTTTACGAATGAACTTTAGCAGTTCCTCCCCTGTGTGACTCCGTTCGCCAAGGCAAACCATGTGAAGAACAGCTTGATACCGCCGTGCCCTACACACATGGTATGATGAATGGCCACCAAGATTTGGACGTGCAGTGGAGGCCGAGGACACGGTGGAGCATGAGGAGGCGTCGTCGCACACTGTAACAGGACCAACTGACTGGGAGCGAGAGCGTGGAGGAGGAAGCGGTGTTACCTGTCCAAGTTGCTGTTGTGGCTGTGCAGGAACCACATTTACCCAGTTACAGCTCCACACGTCAGCGCTGCCATGCACTTTTGAACACACCGACAGGCTCAAGGACTGGCCCACCTTCTCTTGTACAAACTTATGCAGGGCTGGTACTGCCTTCTTTGCAAAGAAATGCCGGCTTGGGACTCTCCACCTCGGCTCTGCACAAGCCATCAATTCTCTGAAAGGTGCAGAGTCCACCACTTGAAAAGGGAGGGACTGCAACACCAGCAACTTGGACAGGAGCACATTCAACTTCTGTGCCGTTGGATGAGTGGGCGCATACTGTTGTCTCTTGGACATGGCTTCGCCGATGGATTGTTGGCGGAATGGCTGACTAAAAGCAGGAGAAGCAGGAGAAACAGAAGGAGGGTTTGACACACAGCTCCCTTCGGCTGAGGTGGTGGAGCCTTGGCTGGATGAAGGAGGGAGCGGATGGCCACTGGGTGATGCAGCAGGCTGGACCACTACATCGGAGCCACAGTTCTCCCAGGCCGCTTTATGGTGGCGAATCATGTGTTGACGCAGGGCCGTGGTGCCGACATTGGGACCCTGGCCACGCTTCACCTTCTGCCGACAGATCTTGCATGTGGCTACGTGAACCTCCTCCGGATGCCTTATGTAAAAAATTCCACACCGCCGAGTAGCTGATTTTCCCACCCGCAGTCCGCACTAATTGACTGCTACTGGCGCCGTCTCCAGGAACCCCTGTTCCACTACCTCCCGGAAAGGTAGGCTGCCGCGAAGCAGGTGATCTCCCCCGGGCACGTTTGGCTCCTGAATTTCCACTACTGCCACCACGCTGACTGCCAACCGTGCTACCGCCTTGCTGCCTCAAGGGCAACCTGCAACTCTCTTCTCCTGATGATGATGAAGCCCCTTCTGCACCCGGCTCCCAATTGCGATCTGCTTCATCATCATCAACAGTTGTGTGCACGTCACTGATGTCCTCCTCAGGTTCCCCAACAGTGTCTGCTTCAGGACCCTGAACACTTGCAATACCGCCTCCCACGTCACTCTCCGCATCACTACTTGGCCGCCTAGCCCTTCTTGGCTGTCCAGTAGCTGCTGACTGTCCTCTATTGGATCGTCCTCAGTGAATAGTGGAGCTGAACCCACAGCATAAGATACTTCTTTAGGAGAGGGAACAGCATAATACAAAGGCAATGGGAGGACAGGGACTGCTCCCGGGCCATGCCAACTGAGAGTTGTGTCTGAGAACCCACCGACTGTTGGCTGGGGGTGTCAGATGTCACTTGTGATGATGTGGATAAGCGTGTTAACCAATCGACGACGGCAGAAGGGTTGCTGGTGGAGACTCGACCGCTGGCTGATAACGGGAGCTCAGGCCTCTCGCTGCGACTCCTTCTGCCACTCGCCCCAAGTCTGCTGCCAACTCTGCCTGAAGTATTTAGGCCTCTTGCACAGTATGTAGCCAGCCCCTTAACAGATTAACAGGTACAAAATGGTGCAAATGCACTACAGTCCACTGAACAATCACGTATTTCTGAACAGCAGCAGGACCCAACAGTGCAGCACCACAAAAAAAAAAAATCCAGGGATTAAACCCCAAATTGCACTCTGCCACACAATTCTGAGCAGCAGAAGTTTTGTGGAGCAAGCAAAAATAAACTCAATTGGGCTGAACAATGAGGAGATAAGATGCTTCAGAAAGTTCAGGCAGCTTGGAGATCTGTATGAGGCAGCTGAAAGCTATCTGCCCCTCTCTGCTGCATTGCTCAATAACGTAAATAAGAGGTTTAGCAATCAATGATCCTTCTCAGAGTAACAGCACAGCACTCTGCACTCCTGCCTTTCCCTAATGCTGATATGACTAGTGTAACGCTGTGGTATGAGTTATTCACACACACGCAGTCCCGTCCTCTCCATCTGAGTGCATAGATTAAATGAAGAGAGGCAAGATGTCCACCGATTATATAGGGGCTGTGACATCACAGGGGTCAGTGAACACTGATAGGCTGCATCTCACATGTGATTCAGGGTCAGCCCGCCTACCTTCATTCCCACCGCTGTTTTCCGCCCTCCCATAATTCCCTGCCCCATGTACTCACATGTGGATCCGCCATCTTAGGTCCTCAATAGCCTGGAACGCTGTAAAATGGAGTTTAATGAAGCGATTCGCACGATAGAATCGCGGCGATATTCGTAGCGAAAAAAATTTGCAGGAAATTCGTAACGAATTCGGGTTCGTCAACTTTGATTCGCTCATCTCTAATAGTAGTGATGAGGAGAGGTTTGGCGGGGGGTTGTGGAGGTGATGAGGACACAGAGTATAAGAGGGGTGTATATGTATATATGATGTGTATGCATGTGTGGCAGTATTATATTCAGAGTACAGTGTGTGGCAGGATTATATTTAGTGGGTACAGTATGGGGCAGAATTATATTCAGTGGGTACAGTGTGTGGCAGTATTATATTCAGTGGATACAGTGTGGGGCAGGATTATATTTAGTGGGTACAGTGTGTGGCAGGATTATATTTAGTGGGTACAGTGTGGGACAGTATTCAGGGTACAGAGTATGGCAGTATTATATTTAGTGGGTACAGTGTATAGCAGTATTATATTCAGTGGATACAGTGTGGGGCAGTATTCAGGGTACAGTGTATGGCAGTACTATATTTAGTGGGTACAGTGTGTAACAGTATTATATTTAGTGGGTACAGTATGTGGCTGTATTATATTTAGTGGGTACAGTGTATAGCAGTATTGTATTCAGGGTACAGTGTGTGGCAGTATTTTTAGGTTGCAGTGTGTGGCAGGATTAAATTTAGTGGGTACAGTGTATAGCAGTATTATATTCAGGGTACAATGTGTGGCATAGTTACATAGTTAGTATGGTTGAAAAAAGACATACGTCCATCAAGTCCAACCAGGGAATTGAAGTGAAGGGTGTAAAGGGATAAGGGGAAGGGATGGGATTTTATATTTCTTCATAAGCATTAATGTTATTTTGTTCATGGAATGTATCTAACCCTGTTTTAAAGCTGTTAATTGTTCCTGCTGTGACCAGTTCCTGACGTAGACCGTTCCATAAATTCACAGTCCTCACGGTAAAGAAGGCGTGTCGCCCCTTTAGACTAAACCTTTTCTTTTCCAGACGGAGGGAGTGCCCCCTTGTCCTTTGGGGGGTTTAACCTGGAACAGTTTTTCTCCATATTATTTGTATGGGCCATTTATATACTTATATACGTTTATCATATCCCCCCTTAAACGTCTCTTCTCAAGACTAAACAATTGTAACTCCTTTAATCGCTCCTCATAGCTAAGATGTTCCATGCCCCATATTAGTTTAGTCACGCGTCTCTGCACCCTTTCCAACTCCGCAGTGTCCCTTTTATGAACAGGCGACCAAAACTGAACAGCATATTCCAGGTGAGGCAGGATTATATTTAGTTGGTACAGTGTATAGCAGTATTATATTCAGGGTACAGTGTGTGGCAGGATTATATTTAGTGGGTACAGTGTGTGGCAGGATTATATTTAGTGGGTACAGTGTATAGCAGTATTATAGTCAGGGTACAGTTTTTAGCAGTATTATATTCAGGGTACTGTGTGGGGTAGTATTTTATTCAGGGTACACTTTCTGGCAAGGTTATAATGATTACTGTCTTCATGCAGAGGATGAGGATCTGCTCACAAAGTGAGGAGCCAATGATGTCTGGATGTCAGACTCTGCAGAGAAGATGGAGCGGGAGGAAGACCTGGTCTCTGGACCCGATGAAGAAGAAAAGATAACAGAGAAGATATCACTCAAGTCAGAAGATGTCACTCAGGTCACTGATTTCATTGTGTGTTCTCCTGACTGTCCCATCAGAACTGCAGTCACTTGTAAGTTCTGCAGTGATGATGGGTAGAACTGTGTCCAATCTGTGTCTCTCCAGCTGTTATAAAACTTCAATACCCATAATGCCTGAGGCTCTCCAGAAATGATGGGAGCCCTGCCAATAAGTGTGTGCACCTCCCCCTGCCCTGTGCCGGATCTTTGTTGCCCTAGTGCCTGAGAGAAAGCTTCTGTGTCCCAGTGATTCTGTTTTCCCATGTACCTGATCCTTGTTCCATTACCTGACCCTGCTACTGTACCGCCTGCCATCTATCCCCACCACGTCTTGTTGTTACCCTCCTGTACTACGCTTCATCCCAGAAAACTGTGTGGACAAGTCATGCCAGGGGTAGCGACCTGGGTGCCGCCTGGTGCTGCAAGACCATCTCGCTTTGCGGTGGGCTCTGGTGAAAACCAGAGATTTCTTAGACTACGCTCCTTGGCACAGCTCATGTCATCATCCACACAGGCCCTAAGGATCCACCACCTGCCATGACCCTTACAGGTCTCTTCCCTTGGCTATATGGAACAATCTGTGGAGTTGACATGTCTGTGTGAAATGCCAAAAGCTTTTTTAAGTAACAGTAATGCTTTAACCTCTTAATGACGCAAGCTGTTTTGGGTTAATGACCAAGGCCCAAATTTCTCTTTAACCCCTTCAGGACCAAGCCCATTTTGGCCTTAAGGACCAGAGCGTTTTTTGCACATCTGACCACTGTCACTTTAAACATTAATAACTCTGGAATGCTTTTAGTTATCATTCTGATTCCGAGATTGTTTTTTCGTGACATATTCTACTTTAACATGGTAGTAAATTTTTGTGGTAACTTGCATCCTTTCCTTGTGAAAAATCCTAAAATTTGATGAAAAATTTGAAAATTTTGCATTTTTCTAACTTTGAAGCTCTCTGCTTGTAAGGAAAATGTATATTACAAATAAAAAAAATTTTTATTCACATATACAATATGTCTACTTTATGTTTGCATCATAAAAGTGACGAGTTTTTACTTTTGGAAGACACCAGAGGGCTTCAAAGTTCAGCAGCAATTTTCCAATTTTTCACAAAATTTTCAAACTCACTATTTTTCAGGGACCAGTTCAGGTTTGAAGTGGATTTGAAGGGTCTTCTCATTAGAAATACCCCACAAAAGACCCCATTATAAAAACTGCACCCCCCAAAGTATTCAAAATGACATTCAGTCATCATTTTAACCCTTTAGGTGTTTCACAGGAATAGAAGCAAAGTGAAGGAGAAAATTCACAATCTTCATTTTTTACACTCGCATGTTCTTGTAGACCCAATTTTTAAATTTTTACAAGGGGTAAAAGGAGAAAATGTATACTTATATTTGTAGCCCAATTTCTCTCGAGTAAGCACATACCTCATATGTCTATGTTAAGTGTTCGGCGGGCGCAGTAGAGGGCTCAGAAGGGAAAGAGCGACAAGGGGATTTTGGAGAGTACGTTTTTCTGAAATGGTTTTTGGGGGCATGTTGCATTTAGGAAGCCCTTATGGTGCCAGAACAGCAAAAAACCCTCACATGGCATACCATTTTGGAAACTAGACCCCTTGAGGTACGTAACAAGGAATAAAGTGAGCCTTAATACCCCACAGGTGTTTCACGACTTTTGCATATGTAAAAAAAAAATATTTTTTTTTCACTAAAATGTGTGTTTCCCCCCAAATTTCACATTTTTCCAAGGGTTAATAGCAGGAAATACCCCCCAATATTTGTAACCCCTTCTCTTCTGAGTATGGAGGTACCCCATAAGTTGACCTGAAGTGCACTATGGGTGAACTACAATGCTCAGAAGAGAAGGAGTCATATTTGGCTTTTTGAGAGCAAATTTTGCTCGGGGGGCATGTCGCATTTAGGAAGCCCCTATGGTGCCAGAACAGCAAAAAATACCCACATGGCATACCATTTTGGAAACTAGACCCCTTGAGGAATGTAATAAGGAATAAAGTGAGCCTTATTACCCCACAGGTGTTTCATGACTTTTGCATATGTAAAAAAAAAAAAAAAAATTTCCACTAAAATGTGTGTTTCCCCCCTAATTTCACCTTTTTGCAAGGGTTAATAGCAGAAAATACTCCCCAAAATTTGTAACCCCATCTCTTCTGAGTATGTAGGTACCCCATAAGTTGACCTGAAGTGCACTATGGGCGAACTACAATGCTCAGAAGAGAAGGAGTCATATTTGGCTTTTTGAGAGCAAATTTTGCTCGGGGAGCATGTCGCATTTAGGAAGCCCCTAAGGTGCCAGAACAGCAAAAAAAACCACACATGGCATACCATTTTGGAAACTAGACCCCTTGAGGAACGTAACAAGGGGTACAGTGAGCATTTACCCCCCACTGGTGTCTGACAGATCTTTGGAACAGTGGGCTGTACAAGTTTTCATTTTCATGGACCACTGTTCCAAAGATCCGTCAGACACCTGTGGGGTGTAAATTCTCACTGCACCCCTCATTACATTCCGTGAGGGGTGTCGTTTCCGAAATGGGGTCACATGTGGGGTTTTGTTTTTTTTGCGTTTGTCAAAACCGCTGTAACAATCAGCCACCCCTGTGCAAATCACCTCAAATGTACATGGTGCACTCTCCCTTCTGGGCCTTGTTGTGCGCCCCCAGAGCACTTTGCGCTCACATATGGGGTATCTCTGTAGTCGGGAGAAATTGCGTTACAAATTTTGGGGGACTTTTTTCCCTTTTACCTCTTGTGAAAATTTAAAGTATAGGGCAACATCAGCATGTTAGTGTAAAAAATAAAAAATGTTTACACTAACATTCTGGTGTAGACCCCAACATTTCCTTTTCATGAAGGGTTAAAGAAGAAAAAGCCCCCCACACCTTGTAACGCAATTTCTCCCGATTACAGCGATACCCCATATGTCGCCCTAAACTGTTGCCCTGAAATACGACAGGGCTCCAAAGTGAGAGCGCCATGTGCATTTGAGGCCTAAATTAGGGATTTGCATAGGGGTGGACATAGGGGTATTCTACGCCAGTGATTCCCAAACAGGGTGCCTCCAGCTGTTGCAAAACTCCCAGCATGCCTGGACAGTCAACGGCTGTCCGACAATACTGGGAGTTGTTGTTTTTCAACAGCTGGAGGCTCTGCTTTGGAAACAGTGGTGTACCGGACGTTCTTATTGGGGGAGGGGGGCTGTGTAAGGGTATGTGTATATGTAGTGTTTTTAACTTTTTATTTTATTTTGTGTTAGTGTAGTGTAGTGTTTTTAGGGTACAGTCACATGGGCGGGGGATTACAGCGAGTTTCCCAGCGCAAAATTTGCTGCATCTCAAGATGCGAGAAACCCACTGTAAAAGCCTCGCCCATGTGAATGTACCCTGTACATTCACGGGGGTGGCGGGGCGGGGGGGGGGGCTTGCATCAGCTGTTGCAAAACCACAACTCCCAGCATGCATGGTCTGTTAGTGCATGCTGGGAGTCATAGTTTTGCAACAGCTGGAGGCACACAGGTTAGGAAACACTGAGTTAGAAACAGACAATGTTTCCCAACCAGTGTGTCTCCAGTTGTTGCAAAACTACAACTCCCAGCATGCCCAGACAGCTGAAGGGCATGCTGGGAGTTGTAGTTCGGCAACATCTGAAGGGCCAGATGTTGCTGAACTAAAACTCCCAGCATGCCTGGACAGTCAGTGCATACTGGGAGTTGTAGTTTTGCAACAGCTGGAAGAGCACAGATTGGAGACCATTATACAATGGTCTCCAAACTGGGGCCCTCCAGATGTTGCAAAACTACAACTCCCAGCATGCATGGTCTTTAGTGCATGCTGGGAGTTATAGTTTTGCAACAGCTGGAGGCACACAGGTTAGGAAACACTGAGTTAGAAACAATGTTTCCCAACCTGTGTGTCTCCAGCTGTTGCAAAACTACAACTCCCAGCATGCCCAGACAGCTGAAGGGCATGCTGGGAGTTGTAGTTCGGCAACATCTGAAGGGCCAGATGTTGCTGAACTAAAACTCCCAGCATGCCTGGACAGTCAGTGCATACTGGGAGTTGTAGTTTTGCAACAGCTGGAAGAGCACAGATTGGAGACCATTATACAATGGTCTCCAAACTGGGGCCCTCCAGATGTTGCAAAACTACAACTCCCAGCATGCATGGTCTTTAGTGCATGCTGGGAGTTATAGTTTTGCAACAGCTGGAGGCACACAGGTTAGGAAACACTGAGTTAGAAACAATGTTTCCCAACCTGTGTGTCTCCAGCTGTTGCAAAACTACAACTCCCAGCATGCCCAGACAGCTGAAGGGCATGCTGGGAGTTGTAGTTCGGCAACATCTGAAGGGCCAGATGTTGCTTAACTAAAACTCCCAGCATGCCTGGGCAGTCAGTGCATGCTGGGAGTTGTAGTTTTGCAACAGCTGGAAGAGCACAGATTGGAGACCATTATACAATGGTCTCCAAACTGAGGCCCTCCAGATGTTGCAAAACTACAACTCCCAGCATGCCCAGACAGCCAAAGGCTGTCTAGGCATGCTGGGAGTTGTAGTTTTCAGACTCCTAGAAGCAGCAGTGAAGATCTTCACTGCTGCTTCTGAGGACCATATACTTACCCGTCGCTGCTCGTCCACGTGGCCGGTCCCGCGCTGCTCCTCGGTCCCGCCGCTGGATCAGGTAAGTCCGCCGGTCCCCACGTGTTCCCCCCGAATGCCGCAGGTCCCCGCGAGCCCCTGCAGCCTTCGTCCCCCGTTCTGCCCGACTTCCAGGGGCGGGCAGTGCGGGGGATCTGAACTTTCACCCCAGATCACTGTGATTGGTCCACAGGGACCAATCACAGTGATCGCTGACCAGGACCATCAATTGATGGTCCTGGGGGTGAAGCAGAAGTTGTCCCCTGCTGGAAACAGCGGGACTTCTGCCAGTTAACCCGTGCGATGCTGCGCATCGCCGGGTTAACTGAGTGTCATTTATAAACGCCGGGATGCGCGAACGCACTGCACAACCCGGCGTTTATATATGACATTCTGCGGGAAGGGGTTAAATGGAAATAATTTTGAAATGCTTTTACTGAGCAAGCATTTCTGAGATTGGTTTTTCATGACTTATGTTAGAGGTAAATTTTTTATTGATACATGCAGCGTTTTTTGTGAAATTTTACGACCAATCCAAAAAAATCTGCATTTTTCTAGATTTGAAATTCTCTACATGGCTTTTATGGCATTCACTGTGCAGTTAAAATAAAGTTATCTTTCTTCTGTGGCAGGATACAATTATGGCGATACCAAATTTATATTTTTTTAAAAGTTTTTTCCTTTTTACAAAAAAATTATTTTTTCCCCCCTTCTTGTGTTGCCATGTGGACAACCATAACTTTTAAAATTTCCATCTGACCACATTGTTTGAGGACTTATTTAATGTGGGATGAGCTGTACTTTTTATTGGTACCATTTTTGCAAAACATGCTACCTTTTTATCATTTTATTCCCCCCTTTTAAAGGCATGGTGACCAAAATTAGCAATTCTTGTTCTTGTTCTTTCTTTTTTTTTTACAGCATTCACCATGCAAGATAAACAACAAAGTTTTATAGTACAGGTTGTTACAAATGTGGAAATACCTAATATGTATAGTTTTTTTTTAAAGATTTTTTATAATAAAGTGGAAAGGTATTGTTAAAATGTATTTATTAAAACATTTTATTTCGATACTTTGTACTTTTTTTTATCTGTTTACATGTACTGCTGCATAGTATAACTGGCTTTCATAGTAGGCAGACAGGGGACCATCATCTGGCTTCCTGCTGGCATGGCAACCATCTCCCCCTTTCCCTGTTAATACCATAGATGCAGTGGTCAGTATTGACCATTACATCTATGGGGTTAACTCTACAGAGACCGGTGTGATCTTGATCTCTGCAGCAGAATTGCAGCTGTGATTGACAGCCAGTCTCCTGCACCATGTCCCAGAGAGCAGGAGACATGCAGGATGCATGGGCATGTCCTGCTGCAGGAATGTACCCGCTGCAAGGATGTACCCATACGTCCCAGGGAGGAAGAGATTTAACAATAGGTTATTTTCCCATTCCACATTACCTTTAAATCGGTACTCCCCTGGAAAACCTTTCTTTTAAATCAACAGGTACCAGAAAGTTAAACGGATTTGTAAATTACTTCTGTTTAAAAAATGTTATCCTTCCAATACTTATCAGCTGCTGTATGTTCCAGAGGAAGTTCTTTTCTTTTTGAATTTCCTTTCTGTCTGACCACAGTGCTCTCTGCTGACACCTCTGTTCATGTCAGGAACTTTCCAGAGTAGGAGCAAATCCCAATAGGAAACCTATCCTGCTCTGGACAGTTCCCAAAACCACCTAACAGAGGTGTCAGCAGAGAGCACTGTGGTCAGACAGAAAGGAAATTCAAAAAGAATAGAACTTCCTATGGAGCATACAGAATCTGATAAGTACAGGAGGGATTAAGATTTTTTAATAGAAGTAATTTACAAATCTGTTTAACTTTCTGGCACCAGTTGATAAAAAAAATGTATATTTCTAATATACATTGGTTGAAAATGTGTATAGTCTCTGCATCTATTACCTGTTTGTTTCTGTAAAAAGACCAAATACAGGAAGTGTGGGTGGACAAGCAGGGCTCTGTACACTGAGGACAAGCAGAGCTCTGTACACTGAGGACAAGCAGTGCTCTGTGTAGTGGGGACAAGCAGGGCTCTGTACACTGAGGACAAGCAGGGCTCTGCGCAGTGGGGACAAGCAGGGCTCTGTACACTGAGGACAATCAGGGCTCTGTACACTGAGGACAAGCAGGGCTCTGTACACTGAGGACAGGCAGGGCTCTATACACTGAGGACAAGCAGGGCTTTATAGACTGAGGACAAGCAGGGCTCTGTACCCTGAGGACAAGCAGGACTCTGTACACTGAGGACAAGCAGTGCTCTGTGTAGTGAGGACAAACAGGGCTCTGTGCAGTGAGGACAATCAGTAATCTGTGCACTGAGGACAAGCAGGGCTCTGTACACTGAGGACAAGCATGGCTCTGTGCAGTGAGCACAAGCAGAGCTCTGTACACTGAGGACAAGCAGGGCTCTGTACACTGAGGACAAGCAGGGCTCTGTGCACTGAGGACAAGCAGGGCTCTGTACACTGAGGGCAAGCAGGGCTCTGTACACTGAGGGCAAGCAGGGCTCTGTTCAATGAGGACAAGCAGGGCTCTGGGCACCGAGGACAAGCAGGGCTCTGGACACTGAGGACAAGCAGGGCTCTGTGCAGTGAGGCTCTGTGACACGCTACCGGCTAACACAGCAGGATGATTGACAAGCCAGGAGCCTGCTTATCCCGCCCTCACTTCCTGTATTTGGTCTCCTCACAGAGGCAGTAGCTGCAGGGACAGCATTTTTTTTTACCCAAAAATACACACATTTGTTAACCTATGTATGTGTTACAAATATGTACTGTATGTATTGCAAATATACATATATTGATATTATCTACATTATATAAAATGTTTTGCTAACAACAGGTACACTTTAAATTGCACAATGGTAAGCATTATAATGTATTTACCTTAAAAGTTCTATTGTACTAAGTATTGCATATATAATGTTGTTTACCCATGTCATTCATGCCACCTTGATAGTGAGAGGTGGAGGTAAGCATAGGGTGTATGAATACTTCATGCTTGTAGGGAAAATCATCATGACAGCAAGATTTGCAGTAGCAGTTTTGTTATTGCAATATGTAGCAAAAATGGGAAAGGACCGGAGAAAAATACCAGGGCTCCTAGTTATAATGAAAGATCTTTTGTGACAAGGAAAAGGTGACACACAATGTGGTTGGCAAGCAGATGCCAGCAAAGTGAAGAAATAGGTCATCCATCATTGTTTGAGAGTAGCTTCTCTTAAATTCCAGTACATGATTTTGGCCTGTTCGCTGTTGTTGCGGTCAGCATCTGCAAGTGAGGGCAGGTTTTATACTAAAATCAATCGTTAAAAGGGTAACAATGAAAGGCTGAACATAACTTTAATGTCTTGAAGCAGCATTCATTGTATTTGCAATTAGATTGGATTGTTACAATGCCAACTGCTGAATGCTTTTCATTGGTATCTGAACAGTTATGTGCTGTAAAATAAGAGAGCTTTGATTTTAAAAGTTGCACTACACGTAAGTGATATACACTATTGGTGCATTTAGTATTTTTAACCCCTTTACAGATAATTACAAGACATAGATGAAATATTGTAACGGTAAGTTGTGTATTTCATTTCACATAGTATTTGATGCTTGAATGCATCACAACTACCTTCTATTTAGCAGAGTAGCTTCTCAAAGTGGACCTAACCACCTCTCTGCTCTAAACATCATCTATGGTAATTCTCCTCTTAACCCCTTAAGGACCCTTGACGTACGCGTACGTCATGACACCCTGGTACTTAAGGACCCACGACGTACGTGTACGTCATGGAGAATTCCGGCCCCCGCCGCGCACCGGGCGGGGATCGGACCGGGATGCCTGCTGAAATCATTCAACAGGCATCCCGTGCTAATGCCCAGGGGGGTCATCAGACCCCCCATGTCGGCGATCGCGGCAAATCGCAAGTGAATTCACACTTGCGATTTGCGCGATTCCAGGTCATTACGGGTCTATAGTGACCCGGTGACCCGGAATATAAGGGGGATCGCAGTTGTCTAAGACATCCATGATCCCCCTGAAGGCATAGGAGTGAGGTGGCAGGGGTGCCACCCCTCCTATCCCTGCTATTGGTGGTCTAGATGCGACCACCAATAGCAGATCGGGGTTAACTTTCCTTTTCCCCGTCCTGCCCACCCACAATAGGCGGGGCAGGACAGGGAAACGATGGGGACTGGCGCCGAAAATCCACTTACCGATCCGGGCCGGTGACGGAGGCTGCTGGCAGCGATGACGTAAGGCTGGATCCGACGGAAGCCGGTGAGTTGCCTAGCAACATCTGGAGGGTACAGTTTGAGACCATTATACAGTGGTCTCTAACTGTAGCCCTCCAGATGTTGCAAAACTACAACTCCCAGCATGCCCAGACAGCTGTTTGGGCATGCTGGGAGTTGTAGTTTTGCAACAGCTGGAGGGCTACAGTTTGAGACCACTATATAGCCTAAACTGTAGCCCTCCAGATCTTGCAAAACTACAACTCCTAGCATGCCCAAACAACTGTTTGCTATCAGGGCATGCTGGAATTTGTAGTTTTGCAACAGCTGGAGGACCACAGTGTTCTCTAAAACTGTAGCCCTCCAGATGTTGCAAAACTGCAAATCGCATCATGTCCAAACAGCAATCAGCTGTCTCGGCATGCTGGGAGTTGTAGTTGCGTACCTCCAGCTATTGCATAACTAAATCTCCCAGCATGCCCTTCGGCGATCAGTACATGCTGGGAGTTGTAGTTTTGCAACAGCTGGAGGCAGACTGGTTGGAAAATACTGAGTTAGGTAACAGAACCTAACTGAAGGTTTTCCAACCAGTGTGTCTCCAGCTGTTGCAAAATTACAACTCCCAACATGCACGGTCTGTCAGTACATGCTGGGAGTTTTAGTTTTGAAACAGCTGGAGGTTTGCCCCCCCATGTGAACGTACAGGGTACATTCACACGGGCAGGTTTACAGTAAGTTTCCTGCTACAAGTTTGAGCTGCAGCAAATTTTTCACCGCAGCACAAACTCCTAGCGGGAAACTCACCGTAACACGCCAGTGCGAATGTACCCTAAAAACACTACACTACACTACACTAACACAAAATAAAGGGTAAAACACTACATATACACCCCCTTACACTGCCCCCCCCCCAATAAAAATGAAAAACGTATTGTATGGCAGTGTTTCCAAAACTGAGCCTCCAGCTGTTGCAAAACAACAACTCCCAGCATTTCCGGACAGCCACTGACTGTCCAGGCATGCTGGGAATTTAGCAACAGCTGGACGCACCCTGTTTGGGAATCACTGGTGTAGAATACCCCTATATCCACCCCTATGCAATCCCTCCTGTTTGGGAATCACTGGTGTAGAATACCCCTATATCCACCCCTATGCAATCCCTAATTTAGTCCTCAAATGCGCATGGAGCTCTCTCACTTCGGAGCCCTGTCGTATTTCAAGGAAACAGTTTAGGGCCACATATGGGGTATCTCCGTACTTGGGAGAAATTGCACTACAAATTTTGGGGGGCTTTTTCTCCTTTTACCCCTTATGAAAAAGAAAGTACTTTTTATTTTCACAAGCGTTAAAAGGAAAAAAAGACCCCCAAAATGTGTAACGCAATTACTCCTGAGTACAGAAATACCCCATATGTGGGCGTAAAATGCTCTGCGGGCGCACAACAAGGCTTAGGAGTGAGAGCGCACCATGTACAATTGAGGCCCAAATTGGTGATTTGCACAGGGGTGGCCGATTTTACAGCGGTTCTGACATAAACTCAAAAAAATAAATACCCACATGTGACCCCATTTTGGAAACTACACCCCTCACGTAATGTAATAAGGGGTACAGTGAGCATTTACACCCCACAGGGGTCTGGCAGATTTTTGGAACAGTGGTCTGTGAAAATGAAAAATGTAATTTTTTATTTGCACATCACACTGTTCCAAAGATCTGTCAAACGCCAGTGGGGTGTAAATACTCACTGCACCCCTTATTAAATTCTGTGAGGGATGTAGTTTCCAAAATAGGGTCACATGTGGGGGGGGTCCACTGTTCTGGCACCACGGGGGGCTTTGTAAACGCACATGGTCCCTGACTTCCATTCCAAAAAAATTCTTCTCCCAAAAACTCAATGGCGCTCCTTCTCTTCTGAGCATTGTAGTGCGCCAGCAGAGCACTTGACATCCACACATGGGGTATTTCCATACTCAGAAGAGATGGGGTTTCAAATTTTGGGGGGCATTTTGTCCTATTACCCCTTGTAAAAATTTTAAATTTGAGGGAAAACTAGCATTTTAGTGGGAAAAAAAAATTTCACATCCACCTTTAACGAAAAGTCGTCAAACACCTGTGGGGTGTTAAGGCTCACTTGACCCCTTGTTACATGCCTTGAGGGGTGCAGTTTCCAAAATAGTATGCCATGTGGGTTTATTTTTTGCTGTTCTGGCACCATAGGGGCTTCCAAAATGTGACATGCCCCCCAAAAACCATTTCAGAAAAACTCACACTCCAAAATCCTACTGTCGCTCCTTCCCTTTTGAGCCCTCTACTGCGCCCGCCGAACACTTGACATACACATATGAGGTATTTTCTTACTCGAGAGAAATTGGGTTACACATTTTAGGTAGATTTCTCTCCTTTTACCCCTTGTAAAAATTCAATAACTGGGTCTACAAGAACATGCGAGTGTAAAAAAGGAAGATTTTGAATTTTCTCCTTCAATTTCCTGCTATTCCTGTGAAACACCTAAAGGGTTAACAAACCTGATGAATGTCGTTTTGAATACTTTGAGAGGTGCAGTTTTTATAATGGGGTCATTTGTGGGGTATTTCTAATAAGAAGGCCCTTCAAATCCACTTCAAAACAGAACTGGTCCCTGAAAAATTTTGATTTTGAAAATTTTGTGAAAAATTGGAAAATTGCTGCTATACTTTGAAGCCCTCTGATGTCTTCCAAAAGTAAAAACATGTCAACTTTATGATGGAAATTTAAAGTAGACATATTGTATATGTGAATCAATATATTATTTATTTGGAATATTCATTTTCCTTATAAGCAGAGAGCTTCAAAGTAAAAAAAAATGCAAAATTTTCAATTTTTTCATCAAATTTTTAAATTTTTCACCAAGAAATGATGCAAGTATCGACAACATTTTACCACTAACATAAAGTAGAATATGTCACGAAAAAACAATCTTGGAATCAGAATGAAAGGTAAAAGCATCCCAGAGTTATTAATGTTTAAAGTGACAGTGGTCAGATGTGCAAAAAATGGCCGTGTCCTACAGTGAAAATTGGCTGGGTCCTTAAGGGGTTAAAGGTTACCTCTCATCAAATAAACTTTTGATATATTTTAGATTAATGAATGTTGAAAAACTTTCCAATAGCATGTTAATGAAAAATATGCTTCTTTCTATTGTATTTTTCCCGATCAGTCCTGTCAGCAAGCATTTCTGACTCATGCTGGTGTCCTAAACACTCAGAGCTGCCAGCCTGCTTTGTTCACAGCCAAACAGGCTGTGAACAAAGCAGGCTGGCAGCTCTGAGTGTTCTCCTTTGGGAACAAAGCAGACTGGCAGCTCGTAGTGTTGAGGACTCCGGCATGAGTCTGAAATGCTTGCTGCCAGGACTGGTAGGGAGACCCCTAGTGGTCATTTCTTCAAAGTGGAAAATTAAATAGAAAGAAGCATATTTTTTTAATAACATGCAATTGTAAAGTTATTCTGCATACATTAATCTATAATATATCAAAAGTTTTTTTGATGAGAGGTACCCTTTAAGCACAGACAACAATAAAATAGAAAAATGTCTGGAAATAAAGGGAACCAATATTTTACCATATATAACATGTTATAGTTTGTAAAATCTTTATCCTAACCATCCCAGGGAGACGTTCCTGCCCCAGGGTTGGTGAGGATATGAAGTTTGTAAGTCTCCCATAAGTAGTCCCCTGGGTGGGGAGCTATACTTACCTTGTCCCTTTGGCTCCGCTGTAATCACGCCCTCTCAGCGTGATTGACAGCCTCCTTCTGCACTCTGCTCCTTCTGCTTAGGATGTATAATGCTGTGGAACAGCCTGTACTACACCTAAGCCATGCCCCTTCTTTTTGCTTTCTCTTTTGCATTCTTGCATTCTCTATGCTGCTAGAGATGGAATTCCCCTAACAACAGGTAGTGAGCAGCCAATTGCAGGGAAGTGAGACACCTAGTGGCTAAGGAGTCAGTTTTGCTAATTGAAGTAATTAAATTTATTATATTATTTCATTTATTACATTATTACATTGTCTGAACTCATTGTACCAAATTTTTCTGCAGTAAAAGAAAGGCTGGGTTCACACAGTTTTGTACTTACGGTTCCCATATACGGCTGGGAGGAGGGGGGGCGGGGCTTAATTGCGGCGCCCGCACTCAGCCGTATAAGGGAACTGTATTTAATGCATGTCTATGAGCCGACCGGAGTGAACCGCAGCCTCCGGTCGGCTGTGTTTTCTGCCGTATGTGGTTTCCCGACCGTAGGCAAAAACGCGGTCGACCGCGTTTTTGCCGGCGGTCGGGAAACCGCATACGGACGAAAACACAGCCGACCGGAGGCTGCGGTTCACTCCGGTCGGCTCATAGACATGCATTAAATACGGTTCCCCTATACGGCTGAGAGCGGGTGCCGCAATTAAACCCCGCCCCCCTCCTCCCAGCCTTATACGGGAACCGTAAGTACAAAACGTAGTGTGAACCCAGCCAAACTCTGCTTTTTTGTTGATATACAACCTCATTTTACAACACTATTACTGTGAATCAGAAGGTAAAATGAGGATCCAATCTAGAAGGGACTTTTCCCCTAAAGCTTGTTAATAACCTAACTTCCCTCTACACAAAAACATAATTCCCTAAAATAATTCACTATTAACTATAAAATAATGCCTGTTGGGTACAGCATTAGGTGAATCTATTCGGAGACACTGTTAATTCTAAACATTTTCAGTTCCTTTAACTTTTTTCACATTTTGTTATGTTGCTGCCTTGTGCTAAAATTAAAAAAAAAATTCCCATAATAGTGCATTCAATGCCCCATAATGAGAAATAATGGCAAAATCAAATTGTACACATTTAACAAATTTGTTAAAAATTAAAAACTAAAAAACTTTGCTTAGAGATACGTATACTATTTGCTATGACACTTAAAAAAATTAGCTCACAATTCCTGTGATCATTTCTGAAATGTCTCTACACCTTTATCTCATAGACAGGATTGTGAGGAGCCACAGATCTGGAGAAAGGTACAAAAATGTTGTGTGCACTGAAAGTTCCTGAGAGCACAGTGGTATCCATAATTCTTAAATGGAAAAAGTTTGGAACAACTAGGACTCCTAAACTTTGATGTCCCACCAAACTATGTAATTGGTGGAAATGGGCCTTGCTAAGAGGGGTGACCAAAATGGTTAGTCTAGCTGAACTCCAAAGATCCTATGTCCAGAGAAACTTCAAGAAGGGCAACTATTACTGCAACACTTTACCAACCTAGGCTTTATGGCAGGGTGGCAAGAATGAAAGCCCACCTTGAGTTTAAAGAAAAAAAAAAAAAACATCTAAAGGCCTAAATATCTAAATATTCTCTAGTCTGATGAAACCAAGTTTGATGTCTTTGTTTGGAGTTCATAATCTGGTCAAGGCCATTCCTAAAGTGAATCAAGAAGATAGTGGCTGTATAATACTCTGGGGTTCTTTTTAATCGTCTCGGACGGAGACACTGGTCAGGATTGAGGGGAAGCTTAACCCCTTAAGGACCAATCTCAGTTTCACCTTAAATGGTCTCTCTCATTAAAACAAATTTTTGCTATTGCACTCCTTATGGTAAATAAAAAATATTTCTAATATACTTTGTTAAAAAAAAAAAAAAAACGTTTTCTATGTTTTATTTGTGCTTAAAAAAGCTCAAGAGCACATTTTCCCCCATCTCATACACAGACTCTGGACCAAAGCCCAAACACAGAAAGTGCAGCCTGGAGTGCTGAGGGGGTGTGTCCAGCCTCATCCAATCATAGCTCCTCTCACACTTAACCTCTTTAGGACTCAGGGTGTACCTGTACACCCTGAGCCCGGTCCCGGTGTTTAAAATGGGGTCATGCCGTGACCCCGCATCACACCGGGTCAGTCCCAGCTGCTATTCATAGCCGGGACCCTGGGCTAACAGCGCGCAGCACCGATCGTTGTGCCGCGCGCTATTAACCCTTCAGACGCGGCGATCAAAGTTGACCGCCGCGTCTGAAAGTGAAAGTAAACGTTTCCCGGCAGCTCAGTCGGGCTGATCGGGATATCGCGATAAAATTGCGATGTTCCGATAAGCTAGGACGCAAGCGGAGGTCTCCTTACCTGTCTCCGCGGCGCCAGATCGGGGTTTGATTGCTCCAAGCCTGAGCTACAGGCTTGAGCAATCGAGCCCCTATCTCGCTGATCCATTAAAAGCTATGGCTTTGCAGGGATCAGCATAAGAGATCAGTGTGTGCAGTGTTATAGGTCCCTATGGGAGCTATAGCACTGCAAAAAAAAAGTGAAAAAAAAAAAAGTTAACAAAGGTCATTTAACCCATTCCCTAATAAATGTTTGAATCACCCCCTTTTCCTATAAAAAAAAAGTGTAAATAAAAATAAAAAAACATAAGTGGTATCGCCGCGTGCGGAAATGTCCGAACTATAATAATATATCATTAATTAAATCGCATAGTCAATGGCGTACGCGCAAAAAAATTCCAAAGTCCAAAATAGCATATTTTGGTCACTTTTTATATCATGAAAAAATTAATAAAAAGCGATCAAAAAGTCAGATCACTACAAAAATGGTACAGATAAAAACTTCAGAACACGGCGCAAAAAATTAAACCCTCATACCATCCCGTACGCAGAAAAATAAAAAAGTTATAGGGGTTAGAAGATGAGAATTTTTAACATATAAATTTTCCTGCATGTAGTTATGATTTTTTTCCGAAGTATGACAATATCCAACCTATATAAGTAGGGTATCATTTTAACCGTATGGACTTACAGAATAAAGATAAGGTGTTATTTTTACCGAAAAATGCACTGCGTTTTGTTTTCGTTTCGCCTTGGATTTTTGGGTATAATGACTAATGTCACTGCAAAGTAGAGTTGGTGGTGCAAAAATAAGCCATGATATGGAATTTTATGTGCAAAATTGAAAGCGTCATGATTTTTAGAAGGTGATGAGGAAAAAATGGAAATGCAAAAACGAAAAAACGCTGAGTCCTTAAGGGATTAACTGCCATATGCTGTTGGTTGGACACACCCCCCTCAGCACTCCAGGCTGCACTTCCTGTGTTTGGGCTTTGGTCCAAAGTCTATGTATGAGATGAGGGAAAATGTGCTCTTGAGCTTCTTTTAAGCACAAATAAAACATAGAAAAATTCCATTTCTTTTAAACAAAGTATATTAGAAATATTTTTTATTTACCATAAGGAGTGCAATAGAAAAAATAAGTTTTAATGAGAGTTACCATTTAAGGACCAGAGCATTTTTTGCACATCTGACCACTGTCAATTTAACCTGTACACCCTCCGCCCACTCTGTTTCTGTGGCCCCGTGTCATAGCGGGTTGGGCCCGGCCTCTAGCAATGGACAGGACCTGTGGCTAATAGCGCGGCACTGATCGCGGTGCCACGCGCTATTATCCCTTTAGGCGCGGCGTTCAAAGTTGAAGTATTGCCGTCTGCAGAAATGTCCGAAGTATAAAAATATATTGATAATTAAACCACACGGTCAAAGGCGTACGTGCAAAAAAATTCCAAAGTCCAAAATAGCGTATTTTTGGTCACTTTTTATATCATGAAAAAATTTATAAAAAGCAATCAAAAAGTCCAATCAATACAGATATGGTACCGATAAAAACTTCAGATAACAGCGCAAAAAATTAGCCCTCAAACCGCCCCATACGTGGAAAAATAAAAAAGTTATAGGGGTCAGAAGATGACAATTTTAAACATATAAATTTTCCTGCATGTAGTTATGATTTTTTCCAGAAGTACGACAAAATCAAACCTATATAAGTCATTTTTACAGAGAAATGTACTGCGTAGAAACGGAAGCCCCCAAAATTTACAAAATGGCATTTTTTCTTCAATTTGTTAAACATTTATTATTTTTTCTGTTTCGCCATAGATTTTTGGGTAAAATGACTGATGTCATTACAAAGTAGAATTAGTGGCGCAAAAAATAAGTTATCATATGGATTTTTAGGTGAAAAATTGAAAGGGTTATGATTTTGAAAAGGAAAGAAGGAAAAAACGAAAAAATGTTGGCATCATAAAGTTGACATGTTTTTACATGTTTCTACAGTTCAGCAGCAATTTTCCAATTTTTCCACAATTTTCAAAATCTGAATTTTTCATGGACCAGTTCAGTTTTGAAGTGTATTTGAAGGGCCTTCATATTAGAAGTACCCCATAAATGACCCAATTATAAAAACTGCACCCCTCAAAGTATTCAAAATGACATTCAGAAAGTTTGTTAAAGGGGTACTCCGGTGAAAACCTTTTTTCTTTTAAATCAGCTGGCTCCGGAAAGTTAAACAGATTTGTAAATGACTTCTATTAAAAAATCTTAATCCTTCCTGTACTTATTAGCTGCTGAATACTACAGAGGAAATTCTTTTCTTTTTGGAATACTCTCTGATGACATCATGAGCACAGTGCTCTCTGCTGACGTTATTATAATAATAATAATAATAAGTCTTTATTTATTGTTGTCCTTAGTGGGATTTGAACCCAAGGCAGCAGTGCTAACCACTGAGCCACAATGCTGCCCTACTTCTGCTATGCACGGTTGCTATGCACAGTTGCTATGCATGGTTGCTAAAATGGACAGAGATGTCAGCAGAGAGCACTGTGCTCGTGATGTCATCAGTGTTCCAAAAAGAAAGGAATTTCCTCTGTAGCATTCAGCAGCTAATAAGTACTGGAAGTATTAAGATTTTTTAATAGAAGCAATTTACAAATCTGTTTAACTTTCCAGAGCCAGTTGATTTAAAAGAAAAAAGGTTTTCACCGGAGTACCCCTTTAACCCTTTAGGTGTTTCACAGGAATAGCAGCAAAGTGAAGGAGAAAATTCAAAATCTAAATTTTTTACACTATCATGTTCTTGTAGACCCAGTTTTTGAATTTTTACAAGGGGTAAAAGGAGAAAAAGCTCCCCAAAACGTGTAACCCAATTTCTCTGGAGTAAGGAAATACCTCATATGTGGATGTAAAGTGCTCTGTGGGGGCACTAAAAGGCTCAGAAGCAAAGGAGTGACAATGGGATTTTTGAGAGTGAATTTTGCTGAAATGGTTTTTGGGGGACATGTCGCATTTAGGAAGCCCCACGGGTGTTTGAAGACTTTTCGGTAAAGTCGGCTGTGTAAATAAAATTTTTCACTAAAAGGCAGTTTTTCCCCCAAATGTACAAATTTTTACAAGAGGTAATAGAAGAAAATGCCCCAGAAAAGTTGTAACCCCATTTCTTCTGAGTATGTAAATACCTCATGTGTGGATGTAAAGTGCTCTGTGAGCGCACTTCAATGCTCAGAAGAGAAGGAGCCTGTTGCATGTTGGGGGGGGGGCATGTTGCATTTAGGAAGCCCTTATGGTGCCATAACAGCAAAAAAAAAAAACATGTCATACAATATTGGAAACTACACCCCTCAAGGCACGTAACAAGGGGTACAGTGAGCCTTAACACCCCACAGGTGATTGACGAATTTTCTTTAAAGTCGGATGTTTGAATGCATTTTTTTTTCACTAAAATGCAGTTTTCCCCTAAGTTTACCATTTTTACAAGAGGTTATAGATGAAAATCCCCCCCAAAATTTGTAACCCCATTTCTTCTGAGTATGGAAATACCCCATGTGTGGACGTAAAGTGCTCTGCGGGTGCACTACAATGCTCAGAAGAGAAGGAGCCACATTTGGCTTTTTGAAAGCAAATTTTGCTGAAATTGTTTTTGGGGGGCATGTTGCATTTAGGAAGCCCCTATGGTGCCAGAACAGCAAAAAAACGCCCCATATGGCACACTATTTGGGAAACAACACCCCTCAAGGAACATAACAAGCGGTACAGTGTGCCTTTACACGCCACAGGTGTTTGACAAATTTCTGCTAAAGTTGGACGTGAAAATGAATGGTGTTACCCCAAATTTTTCATTTTCACAATGGGTACCGTATATGCCGGCGTATAAGACGACTGGGTGTATAAGGCGACCCCCAACTTTTACAGTTAAAATGTAGAGTTTGGGATATACTCACCATATAAGACTACCCCTCTACCGCAATGTACAGTACCTTGTAGTTCCCCCACATTAGTAGGCAGCATGTTCCCCCACATTAGGTTGGCAGTATATTTCCCCCCACATTAGGTAGGCAGTATAGTTCCCCCCACATTAGGTAGGCAGCATGTTCCCCCACATTAGGTAGGCAGTATAGTTCCCCCGCCACATTAGGTAGGCAGTATAGTTCCCCCCCCCCACATTAGGTAGGCAGTATAGTTCCCCCACATTAGGTAGGCAGCATGTTCCCCCACATTAGGTTGCCAGTTCCCCCAACATTAGGTCGGGAGTTCCCCAACATTAGTAGGCAGCTCCCCCACATTAGTAGCAGTTCCCCCCACAATAGTAGGCAGTTCCCCCACATTTGTAGGCAGCTCCCCTCATAATAGTAGGCAGTTTCCCCACAATAGTAGGCAGTTTCCCCACAATAGTAGGCAGTTTCCCCACAATAGTAGGCAGTTTCCCCACAATAATAGGCAGTTTCCCCACAATAGTAGGCAGTTTCCCCACAATAGTAGGCAGCTCCCCCCACATTTGTAAGCAGCTCCCCCCATAATAGTAGGCAGCTCCCCCCATAATAGTAGGCAGCTCCCCCCATAATAATAGGCAGCTCCCCCCATAATAGTAGGCAGCTCCCCCCATAATAGTAGGCAGCTCCCCCTATACTAGTAAGCAGCTCCCCCCACATTAGGTTGTCAGCTCCACCCCCCCCCCTTTCCCCACAGACATACAGCGTCAGCCTCCAGCCATATAAAGTGTATGGCTGGAGGCTGTATGTCTGTACTGCCCCCACTGTGATCCGGTCACCGCTCCTCCGGCCCAGGGTCACATCTACTGCTATGGCCTATGGACCATAGCAGGAGGTGCCAGTACCGGGGGAGCGGTGACCGGAACACTGAAGAAGATAACGCGCCACCGGTCACTTACCATTCCCTGGCCAACGCGCGTCCTCCTGCGATGATCCTGCGGTCCTCCTGGTCCTCCTGCGTCTCTATGGTTGTACGCACGGGACGTCACTGACGTAGAACCATAGAGGCGGAGGACCAGGAGGACCGGAGGATCATCGCAGGAGGACGCGTGTTGGCCAGGGAATGGTAAGTGACAGGCGGACATCCTTATGTCCCGTAAAGATTTTTCGGCACACAGGGATGTCCGGGATAGGAATACTTCTTTTTATGTATCCGGCCTGGCTCCCGTGTGCGGCTGCAGGCGGGGGCCGGCCATAGCAGGTAAAAACTAATACTGTCTACTAAAAACCAGGGGGCCTCCAGCGGTTGTGAAACTACAACTCCCAGCATGTCCGGACAGCCTTTTCCGTTCCGGGCATGCTGGGAGTTGTAGTTTCACAACAGCTGGAGGCCCCCTGGTTTTTAGTATCAATAATTAGTTTTTACATGCTATGGCCGGCCCCCGCCTGCAGCCGCACACGGAAGCCGGGCCGGGCAGATAATCATAGGTATTCATATGCCGGACCCCAGTACCCGGCGTATAAGACGACCCCCGACTTTTCGGAAGAAAATTCGGGGTTAAAAAGTCGTCTTATACGCCGGGATATACAGTAATAGGAGAAAAAGCCTCCCAAAATTTTTAACCCCATTTCTTCTGAGTATGGAAATACCCCATATGTGGATGTAAAGTGCTCTGCAGGCAAACTACAATGCTCAGAATAGAAGGAGCCCATTGGGCTTTAGGAGAGATAATTTGTTTGGAATGGAAGTCGAGGGCCATGTGCATTTACAAAGCCCCCCATGGTGCCAGAACAGTGCCCCCACCAACATGTGACCCTATTTCGGAAACTACACCCCTCACTGAATATAATAAGGGGTGTAGTGAGCATTTACACCCCACTGGCGTTTGACAGATCTTCGGAACAATGGGCTGTGCTAATGAAAAATAAAACTTTTCATTTTCATGTACCACTGTTCAAAAATTCTGTCATCTGGGGTGTAAATGCTCACTGCACTCCTTATTACATTCCGTGAGGGGTGTAGTTTCCAAAATGGCGTCACATGTGGGGAGGGTCCACTGTTCTTGTACCATGGGGGCTTTGTAAATGCACATGGCCTTCAATTTCAGACACATTCTCTCTCCAAAAGCCCAATGGCTCTCCTTCTCTTCTGAGCATTGTAGTGCACCCACAGAGCACTTTACATCCACACATGGGGTATTTATATACTCTGAAAAATGGTGTTACAAATTTGGGGGGCTTTTTTCCTATTACCCCTTGTGAAAATAAAAATTTGGGATAACACCAGCATTTTAGTGAAATAATAATTTTTTTTTTCCATTTTCACATCCATTTAATAACGAAAATTCTTCAAACACCTGTCTGGTGTTATGGCTCACAATACTCCTTTTTACATTCTGTGAGGGGTGTAGTTTTTTTTTGCACTTATTTCAGAACCGCTGTAACAATCAGCCACCCCTGCGCAAATCACTTCAAATGTACATAGCGCTCTCACTCCTGAGCCTTGTGTGCCCGCAGAGCATTTTACATCCACATATGGGGTCTTTCTATACTCAGGAGACATAGTGTTACAAATCCTTGTGAAAATGAAAAGTATGGGGCCACAATAACATGCTGGAGTAGACCCCAACTTTATCTTTTCATAAGGGGTGAAAGGAGAAAAAGCCCCCCAAAATTTGTTAGGCAATTTCTCCCGAGTACGGAAATACCCCATATGTGACCCTAAACTGTTGCCTTGAAATATGACAGGGCACCGAAATGAGAGAGCGCCATGCGGATTTGAAGCCTAAATTATGGATTTGCATAGGGACAGACCGGATACAAGAATAACACTTGCCTCCGATTCCAAAATTGTGTTTCCCAAACAGGGTGCCTCCAGCTGTTGCAAAACTTCCAGCATGCCTGGACAGCGTTTTAGCATACATTCACATGGGTGGTGGTTTACAGCGAGTTTCTCGCTGGGAGTTTGAGCTGCAGCAGAAAATTTGCTGCATCTCAAACTTGAAGCGAGAAACTCACTGTAAACCCGCCCATGTGAATGTAGCCTGTACAACAGCTGGAGGCCCACTGGTTGCAAAACACTGAGAGTTTGTTACTTTACTCACAACCAGTGTGCCTCCAGCTGTTGCAAAACTACAACTCCCAGCATGTACAGTCTCTCAGTGCATGCTGGGAGTTTTAGTTTGCAACAACTGGAGGCACACTAGTTGTGAAGCACTGAGTGAAACACTCAGTGTTTTGCAAACAGTGTGCCTTCAGGTGTTGCAAAACCAACAACTTTCAGCATGCACTGACAGCAGAAGGGCATGCTGGGACTTGTAGTTATGCAACAGCTGAAGGCATACTACTAACACTCCCAGCATGCCCTTTGGCTGCCCATGCATGCTGGGGGTTTTAGTTCTGTAACAGCTGGAGGTGCACTGAGAGTTTTTTACACTGAGAGTTTGTTACTTAAGTGTTTCGCAACCAGTGTGCCTCCAACTGTTACAAAACTACAACTCTCAGCATGCACTTACAGCCGAATGGCATGTTGTAGTTATGCAACAGCTGGAGGCACACTATTGCAACTCCCAGCATGCCGTTTGGTAGTTTGTGCATGTTGGGGGTTGTAGTTATGCAATTGCTGGAGGCACACTTTTTCATAGAAAAAATGTGACTCCAGCTGTCGCATAACTACAACCCCCAGCATGCACAAACTACCAAATGGCATGCTGGGAGTTGTAGAAGTGTTGTTACATAACATAAACTCCCAGCATGACCTTTTGTACATGCTGGGAGTTGTTGCTAAACAACAGCAGGAGGCCTGCCTTACCTTCTGCTGCTGCTCTGCCGGAATTTGCCAGCCACTGCTGCTACTGTTTCTGCTCCGGGTGCCCTGATCCTGCCGCCGATGCCAGGGATTGGGGATCCAGTTACATACTTTCGGCACCCGCTCTCACCCTCCGGAGTACGGACGGAGCAGGTGCCCTTAGGGATACCCCCACTGCAGGAGTCCTGAATCAGGATGATCGTGAGGTGGCACCAGTGCCACCTCACTCCTGCTGCTATAGGGTGATAGGGGCCATGTCGGACGGCACCTATCATCCTTTTTTCCAGGTCGCAGGGTCACCGGGGACCCGATTGAACCGGAATCACCACAAATCGCCGATCTGAATTGATCGGCGATTTGCGTCAATCACCGACATTGGAGGGGGGTCTCATGACCCCCCCAGGGATTTGCATGGGGTGCCTGCTGAATGATTTCAGCAGGCATCCTGGTCCGGTCCCCGTCCAGCGAGCGACGGGGACCGGAATTCCCACGGGCGTACAGGTAAGCCCTTGGCCCTTAAGTACCAGAACATCAAGGCATACCCGCACGCCCGTGGTCCTTAAGGGGTTAATAAAGCAGAGAGTACAGATATATTCTGAGCATAAATCAGATTTAGAGTGCTCTGGAACTCAGGGGGGGCTGAAGGTTTCACCTTCCAATCAAGAAATGGCCCTAAGCTCATAAGCAAGACAACACAGGAATGGCTTAGGAACAACTTTGTTAATGTCCATGAGTGGCCCAGCCAGAGCCCTGACTTGAACCCATCTCTGGAGAGACCTCAAAATGGCTCTTTACCGATGACAAAGAATGAGAGCAGAGAAGAATATCAGAAAATCCCCAAATTCAGGTGTGCAAACCATGTGATATCATACCTAAGAAGACTGGGGGCTGTAGTCTCTGTGTTTCAACTACTTCTTTAACACAATTAGGCTAGGTTCAGACTACGGAATTTCCGACAGAAATTCAGTCGTAAAATTTCCATCCGAAATTCCGCTTGCTAAAATGTCTAGTGTAGTGAATCGGTTTCCGTACACAAATTCACACTTCGGAATTTGTGAAGCGGAAAATCCGCTTAGAAATTTCCGCCTGAAGAAAGGTGGTGCTCTTTCTTCAGGCGGAAATCCGCACGGATCACATTGCAGTCTATTGGAGACTGCAATGTCCGCGCGGTCCTAGCGCCGACTGATTCAGCCGGCGCTGGCCGCACTCGGAATCTCCGGGCGGAAATTTTCTGCCTGGAGATTCCGTAGTCTGAACCTAGCTGGAGGCCACACCCTTTTCTGAGATTGTTACAAATTTTGTGTGTAACCTATTTCAAAATGTGAATCAACAAAGTTTATGTGCAGCTCACAACGAATAATAATTGTGCATATTTTTCTTACAGGTTGCATGGGCATCTGTTATCTGAACTAGAATTCTATTGCACATTATTTTCTTTACAGGAACCACTGAAAAATCTGTTTCATTAGTCAAATTAATATATGCATATTTATTCAGGTTTACCACTGCGCATGAAAACATAGAGGGAAATTCATCAAGAACTGTGCTGAGTTGACCAGTTGCCTATAGCAACCAATCAGATTGTTTCTTTCACTTTCAGAGGCCTCTTCAAAAATGAAAGAAGTGATCTGATTGGTTGCTATGGGCAACTGGTCAGCTTTTCCTCAGCACAAGTCTTGATGAATCTCCCCCATAGTTCCTAAATGTATCAACTTCAGAAGCAGGTCATAAATACCATTGTAATACTATTGCATGTACCATGCTGTGCCATTCAGACACTATATGGTCTCCTCATGCTTCAGCCAACTCCAGGCTGTGCCATTCAGACACTATATGGTCTCCTCATGCTGCCACAAACTCCAGGCGGTCATTCAGCCACTATATGGTCGCCTGATACTGATGCCACCTCCAGGCTCTGTCATTGTGTCGCCATGTAACATGTGACTCCTTGTTAGATTTGGTCCTTTGTTACCACATGCCGGGACATTAAAACTCTGGAGTGTAATCTTCAATTTCAGTTTCAAAATCTTCAATTTCAATTTTAAAATGCATCTTTTAATCTTAGGGATTGTGAAGCCTATTGTCTACTCATGCTGCCGCCAGCTCCAGGCTGTGCGATTCAGCCACTATATGGTTTACTGATGGTGCTGGGCCTGGGACATTACCTAAAAATATTTTATTTTTAGCACTAGCTACCATAAATCTTCAATTTCAATTTTAAAATTCATCTTTTAATCTTACGGATTGTGAAGCTCCAGGCTGTGTCATTGTGCCATCATATGGTCTCCTTATACTGTTGGCACCTTAAATTAAACTTTTAAAATTTTAATATATCTAAAATCTTCAATTTAAAATTTCAAAAATATCTTTAATCTTCTCTATTGCTAGGCCATATGGTCTTGTCAGGCTGTTGCCACCTCCAGACTGAGTCATTCTGCCACTATATGGTCTCTTCGTGCTGCCACCAATTCCAGGCGGTGTTATTCTGCCAGATTATGGTCTCCTCATGCTGCTGCTACCTCTCTGTCATCATGCCGCCAGGGCCGGTTTTAGGCTTAGTGTGGCCCTGGGCAAAATTTAAAGTGGGGCCCCAAAAGGGGGGTGGGGGCGTGGGGCGGCAGGGCTGGTGCAAGAATTTTTGCCGCACTAGGCAAAGCCTTATTTTGCCGCCCCCCCAGCATCTGCAAACATGTGTTCTAACATTTGTAAACAATACCCCCATACCGTGATTGAATAACAACGCTATACCAGAACAGAACAATACCGATATACCGTGACTGAATAACAACACCAACACCACCATACCATGACTAAATAACGCCAAAGCAGAACAGAACAATGCCACCATACCGTGACTAAATAACGCCAAAGCAGAACAGAACAATACCACCATACCATGACTAAATAACAACACCAAAGCAGAACAGAACAATATTTAGTTCTGTATACACTATGGAAAAAGGAGCTGACATTGGCCAGGTCAGTGCTGGTAACACATCATGTAATGTACTGAACTGGCTTAATGTAGAGATGGTACAAGGTAAGTTAAGTGATATAAATGTAAGCAAATCTCCAGGGCCAGATGGATTGCACCCAAGAGTTCTTAGAGAGGTAAGTTCAGTAATATCTGTACCCCTGTTCATGATATTTAGAGATTCTCTGGTGTCTGGTATTGTGCCAAGGGACTGGCGCAAGGCGAATGTGGTGCCAATCTTCAAAAAGGGCTTTAGGTCTTCCCCAGGAAATTATAGATCGGTAAGTTTAACGTGCATTGTGGGTAAATTGTTTGAAGGACTTATAAGGGATTACATACAGGAATACATAGGGGTTAATTGTATTATAAGTGATAGCCAGCATGGGTTTACTAAGGATAGAAGTTGTCAAACCAATCTAATTTGCTTTTATGAAGAGGTGAGTAGAAGCCTTGACAGAGGAATGGCTGTGGATATAGTGTTTCTGGATTTTGCTAAAGCATTTGATACTGTCCCTCATAGACGTCTGACAGGTAAGTTAAGGTCTTTGGGTTTGGAAATTTTAGTTTGTAACTGGATTGAACACTGGCTCATGGATCGTACCCAGAGAGTGGTGGTCAATGATTCGTACTCTGATTGGTCCCCGGTTATTAGTGGTGTACCCCAAGGTTCAGTACTGGGCCCGCTGTTGTTTA